>NW_027117897.1:0-26748 GCF_038497905.1 Lipomyces japonicus
CTTATTGTCGATTCAAATATTTGATCTGCTTGCTTGTTTGTTTGTATTATCGTTGTTTGGATGATTTGGTTGAGAAATCTTTATGTTTTAATTTGGATAATTCGAAAATGGTGGTGTTTCTGTTCATATTTTTTTGGTCTTTACTTTTCCATCATTACTTTTTATTTTTACTTTTATTGTGTTCCATATTCGCCTGATATCATTATTATTATAACTATTTTAGTCGAATAAAAAATTATTATTATTTAATGCTGGTATTTCCGTGCGATGTTTGATTATTTTAAACAGAAAGCGCCAGTAGCCATTAACTATCGGCGGTTTAATCGATAGCCATGGATTATCATCAGTTTAGTGATTATTTTCTGCGGCGACGATTGTATTACGAGTAGCAGCAAGGGCAAGAAGAGTATAATGTTGTCGTTGCATGCTCTTCGATATAGGAGATCAGCAGAAAAAGTGTTCATGACTTAGACAATAGTAAGATCGAAACTGCTGAAGAAACATTAGAAAGATACACAAAATTGTTTCACAGTAAAGACCAAAAAAAAAGTGTGTATATACGAGTGTTGGCCAATCCGAGGGATATTTTTTTATGTGATAAATATTTAAGATTATTCGTAATTTTTTCATATACATGTACATATCGGAAAAATATTTAATAAGTGACATATTCCGTTGAATAGGCTATTCGAGAAATAAATGTGCAGTTAGCACAAATATATAAGCCACCTCATTTGTTTCTACACTAAAGTCATCAAGGTTAACGTTTATGCAATAAGTATAAAGATAAATATTTAAGCAGGAAGTATGTGCGTTGAATATGAACCGCATTCAGCGTGTTTTGCAGACTGGTTAGCTATATGACGGCAACTATAAATGATCTACGGCCTTGACAAGTTTATTTTTAATATATTTGTATTGACACGATATGTAATAAGTGAAAATGCCTTTGTGAATAAATAAAAATATTATCTAGGCACATACAGTGAGACAACAGAAATCAATACAAAAAATTAGATTCAACCCAAAAGATTGGCAGACAAGTCAAACCAGTCTCAGGGAAATAAAAACGAAAAGCAACAGAAAGAAACAAAACAAAAAGCAACGAAACAAAGTGCAGCGAGGCAGATAATAACAACCAATAACAATATCACAATCCGAAAGACTGGCAGACAAGTCAAACCAATCTCAGGCAAAATATCACTGAAAAAAGATCGTAGCATAATAACGTACTGAACAAAAAGTCGAAACGCAAGAAAACAAAACGGAACAAAACGGAACGGAACGTAGCAAAGCAAGACTAATAATAAAAAACTATAGCAATAAGACATCAAGCTCGACGCTGAGAATTTCGGCACATTTTCATAGGCGTGTGAGCCCTCCCCCGAAGGCACGCCCACTACCACAATGCGCACGGAGCCCATCTTACGATGCATGTTCTCGGCCGCCGGCGTCACTTCGGCTGACCGAAACAAAAGCGTGCTTGTTTGCACACACCAATACATTCCCAGTCGAATGTTTAACCTAGACGCTGAGAATTCCGGCACATTTTCATAAGCGTGTGAACCCTCCCCCCGAAGGCACGCCTGCTATAATAGTGTGCAAAGTTCTTATTATTATGTGCAGCGGTTGCAATTTCTTTTAATCATTTCAAATGATTGAGCAAGAGTGACATGCCATCTCGGGAGCTCGCTTATCCAGCCATGCCATGCTTCAGTTCAGAGAGCGCGTAATTTTAATTCACATGATAACTAAAAACAAGAAAATTAACAAATCCAAAATCCACTAATAATCAAGAGGTATATTTACATTTTCAAAATACATGTCTTTTACCTGATCGTTTGTGTTGGCAGTGTTGTGCTGTGTTATGGTTGTGTGGAGAGAATTGGTCGAAAGGGAATCGCGATCAATTGTGGATTTAATGTTTATATGCTCCGGCCGGATTCGAGCACGCGGTTTACTTCTGTTTTCATGGCAACGCAAACGTACGTGAGACTTAGTTCATCATTGGGTGTAAGTTAGTTATAACTAACTAATTAAGTAACTTAGTGAATTTTAAGGAATGACAAAGTAATGGTTGATTTGGTTAGGATTTCGTAAGCGCATAATTATTAGTTACAGCTGAGTTACAGGTAACTGAGTTACAGACTTATGAATAAACATTTCTAATATTAAAAATATTTTTTCGACTTTTTAATTTGACACTGTACTCCTGCGTAAAATTTTTATTCCTTGCAAACACACATGAATAGTTAATTATCAATTGACGTAATCACACAGCATATATTCATTAAATAGTGTTTATTGATAAGTAACATAGCATTTAAGTACACCAAACCACAATCATTATCACAATAAGCCTGTTCTTAAGTTGTCATGACTTCTCATCCTCCATTACTACACGGCATTTCAACAAGGTCAAAGTCAGCATAAGCCTCATGATCAGAGTCCATCTTATTTCGATCTTCATCTGTTTCTGATGACGCAAGAGACAAAACAGTGGTTGGATTTTTAAACTTTTCAGGAGACTGTGGTTGCAACGAGCTTGCTTGAAAACTTGAGGCGCCTTCTGGCGATCGTGATATGTTTGCAGACGAAACAGAACTCAAATTTGTCGAACGATGCGTAAAGATGGAATTATGACGCTCCGGAACAGTACTTTTTTTGATACGATTAGCATCTTCGACTCTATAAAACCATTCTTTGTCGCCATCGTATTGATATACGGCCCAGTAAACGCCGTATGGTTTAGGCTCCAAAACCCATAGAGTATTTAGCGGAACATCCAAATCGCCAATTGCTTGTCTTCCAAGGTTCATGAAATAGGCAAGTAACACTCTGGCAACAACCCGATGCCCTATTAGAAGAACATGATCTTGCATCCGTTCAACCTCAACTATAACTGGCCTTAAGCGGTTGATTACGTCGAGATAACTCTCGCCGCCCATACCAGGGTATCGATATCCAATCTTATCATTCATTCGAGCACAGTACTCCTCCGGAAACTTTTCTTTGATCTCCTCATATGTCATCCCATCACAAGTTCCACTACCAAGCTCATTTAACATGCGCATTTGCTTGATATCGTAAGTATCCTCATCAAACCATTTCGCAGTTTCGATACTCCGCTTTAGCATACTTGTCCATACACAAAAATTAGGCTCAATCGGTTCACCTTTGGGAGTCGTAGGTTGAGAAGATGTCCTTTGTGAGTTCAGCAGCGGAGTGATAGCAAAATTCTCCAGTTGTCTTCGTCTAAATTCAGTTCGTTGATGTTCAATAAATTTTGTTAACGCCTTGGCATATTTCTCTCCCTTTAAACTCAACGAAGCATCACCGCCCAGTTTGCCTTCAATATTGTCAGTACTTTCTCCATGCCGAGTGATCCAAATTTGTCGCTCAGTCAAATTGAAATTAAGAAGAAAAAAGACTGCTTGTCCAGCAAGAAAGCCTTGAGTATTGTAAGCGACAACTTTTCTTCCAACATTAATCATTTTGACGTATTGAAATCCATCAATCTTTTCCTCCTCGTCGCCAATAGTCTCATATGTTTTCTCATAATTTTTGACGCGCATTCGAAAATCTTCAAGAGCCAACTCGGCATCCTGGCCTCGATAGTCTGGCCCAGAGAGCTTCAATCTGATGTTCTGCTCAAGCAATTCCTTGTCATTGCAGAGACTTTCAAGAAAGAGCACTTTTAACTCTCCATTGGACCTGTCCCTAACACGATTCAGCACCGTCCGCCTCCTCTTAATGGTGGAATTGGTTGCGTCCAAAATTCCGATGCTCCCGTTACCATGCAAGACCCAGTCTAGTAATTCATCTAATGTTTGTAAAGCCCAGCTTTCTCTAAGAGCTGCAGTCGCTGGATTGTCTGGTTCAAAGAAGTTAGCAGGATGACTCGTATCAAGATTAACTTCTGGGGGGGATCGGGTTCCTGTAGTTGCAGCAAGAACTGGAGAATCTGGTAATGGATGGCTTGCTGGCCCCACGTGTTGATTAGACTGTCTTCTAGTGTTTCCGACGTTAAATATTCTTGTTTCGTGTTGAAGCCAATTCAAATAACGGGCAAGCTTTTTGGTAATATAGGATTTGCCTCGAGCTGGCAATCCAACCATGACAATAACTAGTTTTGATCCGACGTCCCGCGCCGCGATTGTACCATCTGCATCCAACAATTAGATAAAAAATACTAAAAAGAAAGCGAAAAATGAAAAAAAAAAAAAAAAACCTGCTTACCTGGTGATACTCTACTTTTGGTTAACCCTGGAACATCTAGAGTAGTCGCACGTCGTGGAAGCTCGAGGCTAGGTGGAATGATGCCATCCAACGGGTGCACTTTGGGAGAGGTTGAAGTCGATGTAAGAGGTGTATCTGTTAATGCAGATCGGCGTATAGCTGTAGGATATATACGGGGAGATGATGTTATGCTTCTGGAAGGCGGTAGTAATGGAAGAGGGAAAATGTCATTTCCGCGAGATGCCATAATCTTATAGAAATACGAAACTTATTGACGAAAGATAATTACTGGAAGAGAAATGGTGAACTTTTCTAATAAATGTTAAATTAAAAATCGTGGAAACAAATTAATAGACTTGGTCCCCTGTCTTCCTTGTCTTCCTTGTCTTCCTTGTCTTCCTTGTAAAGACTCAACGCAAAGAACTGAGACATCTAACAATGCGATCTGTAAATGACACATTTCAAAAAAAAATAGATACAATGACTGACATCTGTATGAAAAAAAAAATAAAAGAAGAAGTGGCGAACCAGGGGAACAAGTAATACATTGTGCAAAATAAAACAAACTTACCTTTTAAACTGTCAGCTTTAATTGAATTTGATTTCCCTATTCTAAAGACAAAGTCGACCAGCGAAAAGCCTAAAGAAAATCAAACTGAAATCTCAAAATCCGCAAATGTATTTCTGTTGAGAAGTCTGAGCTATAATAATTTTAGATATATACTGCTTCAATGAGTTATATGTTGCAAGTCATACTTGTTTAATCAAGCTACGCATTAATGAATTTACATTTTGTGTTTGGGTTGATCTGCACTTACCCGGCCCAAAAAGCAACGCGGCCAATCGATTCGCACGAAATGGCCACCGTCTCATACAACGAAGCAAACACTTGCGTTCTAGTTTCAAATTTTATTATTGTTTTAATAAATCATATTGCTTGTGATTTGTGAGATTTTTTAAATTTTAAGCTATCTGCTGGCTGTTAAGGCCATATTCCTACGATCTCATCTGGCTTGACCACTAACCATGACGCCCGTGCGTTTAATTCAGGTACAGCTAAGCTACCAGAGCGTTTGCAAGATGTACCAAAAGATATCCTGTACTTCAAATGTTGACCTTACTTACCACAGCTATATAGAATACGTGATAATAAAATATCCATAAACAATTATATATATATACTTAAAATATTAATGTTTTTCTTTTGTTTTTATTCATATATATGTTGCGCAAAAATGAAATGTGTTTGCACCATCGCATATAACTAAGGTACAAATGTACATTGTACATACCTGTTTGTGATTGACCTGTAGCAAACTTATAACAAAAAAAAATAAAAAAAATAAATTAAAAAATACTTCGATACCGGGAATCGAACCCGGATTTGCCCGGTGAAAGCGGACCGTGCTAGCCGTTACACTATATCGAACAACAGTTAAATTTTTTTAATTTTTTTATTATTTATAAGCCATACAACCATATTTTCATGAGGACCTTTGGTCACCCCAGGAGATTATGTCAGGACCCCTGGAAATTACCCGGGCCAAATTCCATGCTGCCGCTGTCTCTGCCGTACAGAACTTGCACCACACACGTCGGCGTATCCCATTTCACGGGGACCCTAGTGAAACCGCGATCACAATTCGGTCTGCCTTTGCTGGGAGTCATTCAAGATAGATAGTCAATAGTTTAAGGAGTGTCTGGGTATGTGGGTACCCTTTGCCCTTCCTGCTTATTTTTTGTCATGCGTATTGCTCATTTTTTCTTTTTCCTATTCTCATATTACTCTTATGCTGTGTCATATTTATTTCTTTTACTATCTTATATGCCTATATGGCTAATGTTCAATATTTATTTATAGCATAATATAAATCGGGGTGCTGTATGACTCCTTTTTAATAAGATATAGTTTTTTTTAGTAGAAACAACAACATGCAAAACATCTTCAAACAAACAGATGGTACCTTTTCAGTACAAATTCGTTGTTGTTTCTACAGTATACTGTAAAGTATATAGACCTGACGTTGGCGTACGTACCTACATCGAGCCTTATGCTCCGTCAATAAAAATAAATCAATCAATCAATCAATTTTTTTTGTATTGTCAAGAGCCATATTTTAAATAATATGAATGAAGTGGCTGCTCGACTATCGATATTTGATATTGAGACGAAATGTAGTAATACAATTAATTGCAAGACCAGGTATTGCAGATGGATAATTAACACAAACGCGGGTTGCGCCTCAGTGCTTTAATGAGTGTTTCGAAGTGTGCGCAGGGTGCGCAGGCATGCAGCATTTGCTCGAAAGCGGCTAGTGGTAGTCATTGTGTATCTAAATTGATTCGCTGGTTTTTGTTTAATTTTAGATTCAATTTATAAAAACTGACGACGGAATTTTATCAAAATGACAAAATCTCCGTTTATTGACAACATTAAGACGAAGTTGTACAAGCATCCCCGATGATGTACTCCAACACAATTAAGCATTAAATTTTTAGGAAAAAATGAAGACAAAGAAAGTATGTACCTTAAAACAAGGTAAAAAAAAATACGACAGGCGCAGGATTCGAACCTACGCGCGGAAACCGCATTTGATAACTTAATTAAATTATTCAAGTCAAACTCCTTAACCACTCGGACAGCCTGTCATAAACTTAATTCTTAAAACTTTCTTGAATAATTTATATCAAAATATGTTCTGACTAACAATTTACGTAAACGTATTTTTTTGTATTTACTATTGTTTTCAGATTGATATAATTTGTGAAGTCAAATAAAAAAAAAATACGTAGCCGTTAAAGTTCCGTTTAGAATGGGAACATGGAAGAAAGAGATATCATGTTACATTGTTCCCCACCTCATCTCACCTACGATATGGTATGGAGTCATCCCTTCATGCGCTCTCACGCAAATCTCATTGATCTTGCACAAGGGTCATTCACAGACGCCTTGCCCATCTTGGGTCATCAAACCATGGATAAGAATAGTAACTACTACTACTCAATACAATTCAATGCAGATTATTTACGTTGTGAACTAAAAGATGCACTTGATACTCGCTTGTGCCTAATCGAGTTCAAGACAACCCCTTCTGGCTCTACTGTTAATCTCTCATCGTTTATTGATGAATTTCGCGATGTCATTACTAATGATGCACCCACACAAGTTCCAAATATAGGAACGGTCGTGCACAAGATCGACCTCCTTCCCAACTCTACCCCATCTCATCGACCGCCCTACCGACTGTCCATCCATGAAAATGAGAAAGTCAAACGACAAATAAACGAACCAACAAGAGGTTTCATCGTCCCATCGTCATCCCTTTTCTCAGCGCCTGTCTCATTAGTACCTAAGAAAGATGGCACACGTCGCATGGTTTTGGATTATCGCCTCCTCAACTTACAAACAGTCAAAAACCGATTTCCCCTACCTGTCATTGACGACTTCATCGAACAGATCGGACCAAGCTCAATCTTCTCGAAGCTCGACCTCATGTCCGGCTACCATCAAATCCGCGTCAACCCCAACGACGAAATTAAAACTGCATTCTCAACGAAGTAGGGACACTATCAATTTAAAGTAATGCCCTTCGGTCTCACCAATGCCCCAGCCACCTTTCAATCCTTATGAACGACATTCTCTCACCATTCCTTGATCGCTTCGTCGTAGTCTACCTCGACGATATTCTCATCTAGAGTCGCAATGAAGAAGAACATGCGGCACATGTTCGTGCTGTCCTTAATAAACTCAAAGAGCATAATCTCATCGCAAAAGCTTCTAAATGCGAGTTTTTTAAGACGTCCGTTAAATTTTTGGGTTTATGTTATCAGCACAAGGCCTCAGCGTGTAGCAAGAAAAAAATCCAAGCTGTCCAGGAATTCCCGGACCCTAAAACTCAACTCGAAGCCATGCACTTCCTAGGCATGACCAATTTCTATCGACGCTTCGTGCCTCACTTTTCAGATGTCGCAGCACCCATGAGACGTTTTACTACAACAAAAATCACATGGGGACCCGAACAACAAGATTCCTTGAGCCAACTCAAACACTTACTAACACATGCTCCAATTCTGATTATTCCCGACCAAGACAAGGAATTTATACTCACAACTGATGCCAGTGATCTCAGAATGGGAGCTGTCTTAGAACAGTATGACAGTACCAAGAAGCTTGGTGTAATTGGTTATTTCTGAAAAACTCCAAGGGTCGCAAAATAACTATAGTATACAGGAGAAAGAATCTCTCAGTATCATTGAAGCACTCAAATTCTTTCGATGCTTACTCCTCGAACGGCATTTCATACTAAACGGATCTCCTATCTCTTACATATCTTCAAGCTCAAACTAAGGCCCCACAAGGACGTATTGCACGTTGGCTGGATTACTTGGCCGAATATGATTTTTCAATCAATTACATCGACGGCAGCCGCAACAAAGTCGCCGATGCTCTCAGTCGCGCATTCATAAACGCAATCGAAGTTCGAATTGAAACACCAACCGAAACACCAACCGAAACACCAACTGAAACACCAACTGAAACGCTGCAAACCCTCATTCCACTTTACTAACAAGACGAATTCTTTTCACCTATCTATGAAGCGTTGAAATCTAATCAACCGGTTCCCAAAGAGATGCAACATTATACGACGCATTACCGATTACAAAACGACGTTCTTTACTTTTTACCCACAGTAGCTCAAGATGCTTCTGAATGGCGATTATGCGTACCAAATGGCCCGCAACGACAAGAATTCATTAAGCACGCTCACGATCCACCATTATCAGGACATTTTGGTCCTTACCGTACTTATATCAACATCTCCTCTAATTATTACTGGCCGAAGATGTTCAGAACTGTCAAACGTTATGTTCAAAGTTGCGTTGTTGGCCAGCGGACATCAACTTCTCATCAGGCTCCAGATGGTCTTCTCAAACCACTGGAGATTCCAGAAGATCGCTGGAAATCTATTTCAATGGACCTCATAACCGGCATACCGCTCTCTAATGGTTTTGATTCTATCCTAGTCATCGTTGACCGCCTCACGAAACGCGCTCATTTCATCCCCACCACAAGAGAAGCTACATCTCTCGAAATCGCGCGACTTTTCATCACATATATTATCCGCCTTCATGGAGTCCCTACATGTATTATCTCAGACCGCGATATTCGGTTTGTCTCCAACGTCTGGAAGTGTTTACAACAGCTTCTAGGCACTAAACTGAACATATTAACACATAATCACCCGCAGACCGACGGACAAACCGGACAAACCGGACGGGTCAATGCTATCGTTAATCGTTTACTCCGCGCTTACTGTTCCCAACATCATCAACAATGGGCAGACTATTTACCTATGGTCGAATTCGCCTACAATAGTTCCGAACAGGCTTCAATCAAAACTTCTCCATTTATCGCAGATTTAGGTTATCAACCACGGTTACCCACTCCGCCCATGCGGAAGAACTCCCAACCAAGTTAGAGGCCTTACTGATCCGAACACAAGATCACATCTCAGAGGCCCAGCGCACCATGGAAGCGCAGGCCAATCGACAACGTATAGATGTAACCTACAACGTTGGTGAAATGATCCTTATTCATTGTGAAGCACATCGCCAGGCAGAAGGCTACTCCAAGGTACTTCTGCTTTATTACGGACCATACCAACTTGTCAAACGTATCAATAATAACACGTTTGAAGTCGACTACCCCAGCATGGACCGTCGCCACCGCGTCGTCAACGTCAGATTCTTTCGTCCGTATATTTCCCGTTCTGACTCCTATCCCAAAGAAATTCCTCGCACGGAACGGAAGCCATCGTTCGCGCTCATGAAATCACAGCTATAGCAGGAGCTGATTCTGCTACTCGCACGCTCGATGTCTACTGGTCAGATTGTCCCCCTGGGCGTGCTTGTACCATCACGAGCATCCATCTTACGTTTTCTTCTACGAAGGACAAGGCATCCTCGCCCGGATGCGATCAAGAAACTAAGAAAAACTTGATTGATTGATTATTTTTATTGACGGAGCATAAGGCTCGATTTAGGCACATACGCCAACTTCAGGTCTATATACTTTACAATATACTGTAGAAACAACAACAAATTTGTACTGAAAAGGTACCATCTGTTTGTTTGAAGATGTTTTGCATGTTGTTGTTTCTACTAAAAAAAACTATATCTTATTAAAAAGGAGTCATACAGCACCCCGATTTATATTATGCTATAAATAAATATTGAACATTAGCCATATAGGCATATAAGATAGTAAAGGAAATAAATATGACACAGCATAAGAGTAATATGATTTTTTTTTTTTATCTTATTAAAAAGGAGCCATACAGCACCCCGATTTATATTATGCTATAAATAAATATTGAACATTAGCCATATAGGCATATAAGATAGTAAAAGAAATAAATATGACACAGCATAAGAGTAATATGAATATGATTACTAATACCATTTTACGCGTTATAGCTAAGCATTGATTAAAACTTAACAACAGTTCGATATAGTGTAACGGCTAGCACGGTCCGCTTTCACCGGGCAAATCCGGGTTCGATTCCCGGTATCGAAGATATTTTTTTTATTATTTTTACTTAAAAGGTTTTAAAGATTTGATGGAGTACATCCTCGAGACGTTGGAGTATGTTAAAATATATGGATTGATCGACGAACGCACCAAAGATAATTTTTGTTATAATCAAAAATGTTGACGAACAAATTTAGCTGAAAACTAAATAAATAAATTACATTAAATTATCGAATATTGTCACACTCTGCCCTGACTATTATTATTAACTAATTTCTTGTCGAGTTAGTCTACTTATTCAAGTGATCGTGTTGAACGGACTCAGACGAGTACCGTTCTCAATAAACTACAAATTAATAGAGGGGGGAATTTTTCCCAAAAATAATTGAGCGTCCCACACTTGTCACTAAATAATGACAAGATAAATTGAATCTAAAATTAAACAAAAACGAAGGAGTCAATTTAAAAACTGACGAGGAAAAACATAATTCAAAAAAGGAATTTTATCATAATGACAAAATCTCCGTTTATTGACAAAATCAAGACGAAGTTGTCCAGCATCCCCGAGGATGTACTCCAAAAATATATAACTATAACTAATAGAAATTGTAATAGAGGATAATAAATATTGATCTTTAAAACCTTTTAAGTAAAAATAATAAAAAAAATATCTTCGATACCGGGAATCGAACCCGGATTTGCCCGGTGAAAGCGGACCGTGCTAGCCGTTACACTATATCGAACAACTGTTAAATTTTTTTTGCAATACTTATTTATAACTCATAAAATCTTATTAGTAATAGCTGATTAATTAATTTAGTTTTAGTTTTTTTTGTGGCATCCGGGCGAGGATGCCTTGCCCTTCGTACAAGAAAACGTAAGATGAATGCTCGTGATGGTTTCTCTGTTTCACTTGGAAATTAGATTTTGTACTACAAAATATTATGTCTGTTTTTTGTTTTTTGCATTTCTGTTGTTTTGCACTTTGCTGTGTTACATTTGTTTTGCAAAAGTTGTTACGATGACAAAATCACGTTATTGGTTTAGCCACTCATGGTATGCCACAAGTGGCGCATTACCTGCTGGCGCGGTTGGCCATAACTCTGCCAGTCCACGACGCCAAACATTTATTTTTTTTGTGCCAGATGTTTCTGAGTTCAGAAATGTTTGAAATCACATCAAGACTTGTGACGATTGTCAAAGATTCAAGGCATCTTCTTGGTTTTGTTGAAACCACTGGAGGTCTTTGAAAATTGTTGCGTGTTGGTATCTATAGACTTTGTCACCAGTTTGCCTGTGTCGGAAGATCACACTAAGATTTTGTGGCCGTGAACCGTCTGAACAAAAGGGCACACTTTACTCCTACAACATAAAATGTAACTGCGGGGCGAGACTATTTGTTTGGTCATTGATTACGTGATTCAACCTCATGAGTTTCCCAATACATAGTATCATGTTACATCGTGTTTAATTTGTTTTTGACATTCGATTCATCAAGCTTCAGTACTGATCTCATAACTGCATATCATCCTGAAAACCAATCAAAGTTTGTTACCCCAACAAAGCCACTAATGAGTTGAAGATTTTACAACAATACTTCCTACTTGCTTATTTCGCTCTTGGAATCATATAGCTGAAGCATGGTATGTGATAGAAACTCAGGCCTATCGTCACTGACGCGAAATCAACCACGAAACAAGATTCAATGAAGTACATAGAAGCTGGTCAAACACATTAGTGAGAATGTGTTTAAAGCTGGCATTTTTGTTGTGAGGCGCGCTCAAGACCATTGTCTTTTCAACATATTTAATATGTAGCACATTGTTCAGCGCCGTGAAGCTCAATGAACCCTATACCAATTATGATCGCCTGTGGTTTTCTGTCAATAAGCAAACAAAAAACAGCATTTTTTCTTAACTTATGTAGTGAACAATTTATTTTTATAGAAAACACAGATAATAGTACCATTTTCGTGATGTTTGAATAAGACCAAAGTTGGAGCAGCGGTCTACTTCAAAGGCCGTGCAATTTTGCGCCAACTATGTTTGCCATTCACGATAGGCGCGATAGGCTTACGAAATCTTGAATGTGGCAAGATCTGGTAAGTTATTGTTTTCACAACCACATCCTGGGAGAACTCCGCTTCTCCTCTCAAAGGTGCGGTCGGCAACTGAGTGAGATATTCCAAGGCTGGCACGCAAGACAGTGTGTCCGCGGTCCAAGTGACATGGTAGAACTATAGAATGGATGGTTCGCATGCTCGAAGAAGATTTCAAAGCAAGAGTACGTCAGAGAGTTGTGGATGTCATTTATCAACTAACTTGATTTTTTTTTTCAGTTGAACAATTGTACATAATATGTGCTACTCTTGATTGTAGTGCGAATAAAGATATGCCGTCTATTTTTGCATTGTGAACTCAAATCCTGTAGGCAATGTGAAGACCTGACCAAAAAAAAAAAAAAAATACTAGAATATTGATAATCAATTAAATCTTAATAAAAATGTTTCGCCTTCACATATATAGTCTTTTTCTATCAAAGGAGCTATACTTTTAATTGTTTGTGACGTCAGTATTCTTCACGTGTTTGTGACTTCAGTAATTACCACGTTTTATTATAAACGCCGTACTTCTAGATATCCAAAATACGTCGTTCTGAGTTATTCCTAATGCGCAAGTCAAATGTAGCGTTTTGGGCAACGCTTGGAATATTTATTTGTCCGCATCCTCAGACAAAATGAGATACTCGCGAGATGACAAACCAAATTCAATTACATCCTTCTCCTTAAGTTCGACGTATTCTCGAGGTTTAATACGTTTTCCATTCACAGTAGTCCCGTTTGCTGATCCAAGATCGTATATAAACGGTCTATAATTTAAGTAAGTATCGGGAACGTGTAAAAAAAATTAGAAAAGGAAATTACTTAATACGTACGAAATATGACTTTGCTTTTCTCCAAAAAAACCAACTTCTACTGTAACGAGCTTATATTGAAGCACTGCATGTTGCTTTGAGCACGAAGGGTGATCCAATGGCACGTCGGCGACCGTACGATCTCGTCCGAATAGATATGCAGGTTGTTGGTCGAGCACTAACGTGTCTAAAATATCAGAATTTTTAAAAACATACAGCCTGTAACTTTTATCTGGCTTTCTTGATTCCGCAGGTTCGGCATATTTAAATGAAACTCCCTTGTACAGCTTATCGCCCATTAATGCGCCTGATGGTTCGTAATTGGGTACCTGTTTTTCGACCGGCGATGGGCTCCTTGAATCTGCATGTTCCTGCTTAACTCGTGCTTCTTCTCGTTCGTACGTCATAAAATCATTAGGAGATCGCGACCGTTCTCGTGGTCGTCGTGACTTGTTTCCATTATGACGCCCCCCCCTACCGTCTCGGCTACCACTGTCGTCGTGCCTTGTTGACCTGGAGTCTTTGGATTCATTTCTCCGGTCGCGTACTCTTTCTCTGTCATGGTCATCCTTTTCCACTAGATTTCGACGTGAAGGATGCATTCTTTCGTTGCGTGTTTTGTCGTCATCCCACCGACTGCTCCCCGCTGACCTATGACGGTCATATCCTTCCCGATCACGGCCCGTTAAACGTCGATGATCTTTATCTGTATCTTCATGTACGCTCATTGTTTTTAGACTTAATATGAGCTTGTATTTATGGTCTTTGATTATCTAACTGCGCTGATTTCGTCAAAGTATTGTGAATTTTAGCGAGCGGCGCTGAATAAATGCAAATTGAAGATTTTTTTGAATGCGGCGGCTCTTTTCTCTCGTGGGCAATTCAAGATGTGATGAATTTCTGATAGAAATCAACAAAAATTACAACCTGGCGCATCTCGGTACTTGTCAAATCTGCGGAGACGCGAAGGCACAATACAAGTGCCCTCGCTGTCTCATAAAATAGTAAGTTTTGTTACCGTAGGTTTTGGTGTGCAGAGGAATCGATGCTAACAGTGACATGATCTTCATTAGCTGCTCATTGAAATGTTTTAAGGACGAAAAGCATGCACATGCTGAAGAGCCAGCAGTTGTACAAGAAAAGGTTGCGTTTGAAGTCGGAGAGGCTGCATCATTACAAGCAGGTCCATATGATAACATTTTAATGGATCCAATGATCCAGGCCATGCTTCGATCGCGGACTCTACAGCACCATCTTTTGTCGGTCAGGGAACTATATGCAAATCAATCAGCATCTGGAGAACAAACTGAAGAAGGAAGGAAAGATGTTGCATTAAAAAAACTACGAGAACTGCGAGCAGGTGGGGTAGAGGATAATATCGAAGTGGAGGAATTTGTTGCTCGGTTTTTGGAACTTCAACATGGTAAAGAGAGCATGGAAACCATTTAATTTGCATTTTAATAACTGAGATGTACTTTCCTAATCATGATGCATATCCTTTTTTTTTTTTATAATGTGCCCTTGTAGATTCCCCTAGGAACACCAACATGACCAGGAACTTTAAACCTGAAAACTTCGCCACCCAAGTCATAATGTGATTCTTTTTCAGACCATGCGTTGCGGTCGGCTTCCTCCAAAGAAGCAGTCGTAACAAACAATGAATCCAAATCTTTACCGCCAAAAGTTGGGCAGGTTACATTTCGGGCAGGAAATTTAAAGATAGCTTTTAATTGGCCGGTCAAAGAATCCCTCTGTTCGACTCGATGACCACCCCAGATGGCAACAAACAGGTCTCCTTGAGCAGATATGGTAAGGCCATCCGGAACCGCACCATCTCCATCGACTTCAAACAAAGCCCGCTTGTTGGATGCCACGCCTGTGTCCACGTCATAATCATAAACCCAAACTGTTTTCGTTGGCGAATCTGAATGGAACATGGTGGTGCCATCGTCAGAAAATTGAAGCCCATTGGGGATGCTGCAGCCGTCAAATAGGGACCGCACGGATCCGTCAAGTTCAAGAGCAAACAACGTGCCGATATCCTCTATACCATCATGTTCAAGATTGTTAATCATAGTGCCAGCAAGAAAGCGACCGCTTGGATCAACATTGCCGTCGTTAAATCGCAACCGGTCGTGCTTGTCGGCGTCGTGCTTGTAAACATTAACCTTGTATTCAAGATTCTCGTCACCGGGTCGTGCAATGGCAAATCCGTGTTGCGCGCCAACAAGAAATTCTTTGGGAGAACTAGGCGTGAGCGCTAAAACCGTAACTGGTTCTTTAAACTGTGTAGTGTGAATGTATTCAATCGACGGTGCGAAAACTTCGACCGGTGGTGCTTCCGGATGCGTTACGGACGGAGACAGGCGAAGTTCTTCAGTTTCTGGAATCAATGCAACAGATTTAAGTTGCTTTTGAATAACGTCAACAAAATACAATTCATTTGTCGAAGGAACGTAAGCCGGGCCTTCTCCGAGAATGGCATGAGGGGTGACGAATGGCTTGAAACAAGTTAGCAACAATTTCACAAAAAGAGAAAGATGGCGGACGCATATTACAGTAGATATTTCGTATTCCACAACCATAATTCCAAACCAATGCAATAAACCGAAATGACAAGTACCCAGTTCAACCAAGCCAAACAAAATGACACTTGACTCGAACAACTAAATAGTTCTTGAAAAGGGGTTTGTCGTTAGCGGCCCAGCCGCACGTGCCCTCAGCAGTTGAACAGCAAACATTGTGCACTTCACACCCACTCACAGCGGTCAATTGGTGGTTAAACTACAAAATTTGATAAATCTATTCGCATGTGTATGCGTTAATGGCTCAGTTTGTTCTTCAGTCACCTCGTTGCCATGCCAATTGACGCAAGAGTTCAGCGTGTGCCTGTGTTTATATAATACAGCTGCACATTTGCCCG
Source organism: Lipomyces japonicus (assembly GCF_038497905.1). NCBI lineage: Eukaryota > Fungi > Ascomycota > Lipomycetes > Lipomycetales > Lipomycetaceae > Lipomyces > Lipomyces japonicus. Next base: position 16,608 of record NW_027117897.1, read on the forward strand.
AGCACTCCCCTAACCACTAATGACTGGGCAAATGTCGCAATGGCCGCTAGCTACGTTATCCGTTTCCGGCGAAATTGACCGTTATTGTTCATTTTCTTCAACTGCTTTCTTTTTCAACTGTCCATTACAATTTACCTCTCACTGCCAATTGGCCATCTTAGTTTAAAGGAGGAAAAAAAAAAAAAAAAAAAACCAATGACAGTGTCAGAAATCCCCGAGACTCAACTGGCACAGGTCCTTCGCAGTTTTAATTCCCCTTATAAATTAGAAACCGTTCCTGTCGACCTCAAGCTGCACCCTCACGACTTGCTGATAAAAGTGGGTGCTGCCGGATACTGCCATACAGATGCGGTCTACAGTTCAGGCGCAATGAAGCAAGTGCTTCCAATAATCAATTCGCATGAGTTTGTTGGCACAATTGTCGCCCGCGGCGAAAAAGCTGCCAATGTCCGACATCTGCAAGTAGGCAGCAGAGTTGGAGTTCCGGGAAGAATATTTCGACCCTGCGGCACGTGCAGCGAATGCGCCAACAACGAAGAAGATGAGCCGGGATATTCCGTGTACTGTCCTTTCGGTGGCAGCCTGGGCCTAAGTACTAACGGCGGGTTCCAGGAATACGCCCTGGCTGATAGCAGGCAAGTTGTTCCCCTACCAGACGAGTTGTCTGATGTGGAAGCCGCACCGCTAATGTGCGCCGGTCTTACAATATACTCTGCAATCAAAAAAATTGGCCTTCGCGTGGGCCAAAGCTTGGCGATTGTAGGCTGCGGAGGTGGCTTGGGTCATCTTGGCTTGCAATACGCAACAAAACTGGGACTAGAAGTGATTGGAATTGATATCCATGATGCTGCTATTGAACTTTCCAAAAGCTTATATACGGGCGCACAAATCTTTGACGCAAGAACGCATACGCCACAAGCAGTTCTGGATATTGTGTATGGCCCAGTAGCAAAAGCAAAAATTTCCCCAGAACGTGGGGTGGACGCGGTCATTATCCTTCCAGAAGTGCAAGAAGCTTTCGAGTACGGAATCAGTCTTTTGCACGACCACGCAACCCTATGCCTAGTGTCATTCCCCAAAGACGGGTTTCATCTGGATGCACGTTCGGTAGTATACCGTGATCTCAAGGTCATTGGCAGCCTAATAGGTACGACAAGGACGGCAAAAGAAATGGTGCAGTTCTCTGTGGACAACTATGTGCGCGCCAAGGTCGAGACATTCGCTCTCAAAGACCTGAACATTCTAGTAGAGGAGTATCATAGTGGAAGAGCAGGCAAATTTGTTATCGATTTTTCATTATAGAACCATGTTTGCTAGACAACAATAAAGCAAAGTTAGTTAAGACGCAATGCCATGATAAAACGAACGCGCATGCCCATTTGCGCGTTTGCGCGCTTGTCGCAAAGTGCGCGTCGACCAAAAATTACATTACGTCCGGGTAAGCTTGCTCGAGTGTGGTGGCAAGTTAACGGCTCGGGGCACATATAAGGTTGGATGTGATTCCCAAACAACAACGCGTTCGTTACAATTTTTATATATAATTTGCTGGCTGTTCAAGTTTGGGAATTAGTTCTAGCTCGTTCTTGATGTCTTATGATTGATTATTTAGATAAATATGATCCCAGTAAGGATCTACCGGTATATAGGAATTAGCAGACGATATAAATCAACATATTACCGAAATCGTCTTCGTCATATATTGCGGCGTCCGGTTCAGGTAACCAGAACAGCGATCAAGGTTCGATCAGATAAAACGTCTGTTGTGTCTCATCGGGGCCAATTGCCTACCACAGGGACAAAACATACTGTGAATTGCAAAGAGTTTGAGCAGAGTCAGCAGGCCACAGATTATCAGGCGCCAATAACAGACAGCCATGATCGTTCCGCTTTTGCAAGTGCTGAATACAACACACGTAATTCCAAAATTACCTTACAGGATTTCATTGCAGTGTTCAATAAGGAGGGACGTCAGGCGTCCCTGAAGCGTAATACGTCTATACCTGTTCTTTTGAAATCCACGCTTGTTGATTCCTACTCACAATTTAAACGTCAAAATTTTGAATTGGACAGTGCAGATGAGTGGGGCGGCGCTTTAGAGCTTGTTACCATTTTACCAGATTTATACTCGGCGGAACTTACAGTGCCGGACCATGTCCCAAAACATTTGCAAAAACATTTCAATGTCATTCAAAATCAATATAAAAATATAGCGGAAAACACTAGCCAGGACGATGATAAATCTTTGCAATTATATGAACTGTTTGAGAAATCTATTCCTTTCATAACGTATAATCTTCAGAAGAGGTAAAATTGGAAGAAATCCCCAACTCATTTTTCCTGGTTTGGTAACAAAAATTTTTAGGTCTAAGGCAAATGCGTTGTCATTAAATGAATTAATAGATCAGAATGCAAATCGTGTTCGGCCAGCGTGGGAATTGGACACATCATATGTTGCCGAGGGGGACTCCTCGTTAGTGTACACAACAATCGATCCAGACACGTTAAATCTCAAATCGATTGAACTGCCACCACAAGACCGTATTTTGCCGCCATTAATTGCTCATAATCTCGACAAGGTACTATTCAACCCTGGAGTTCATTTTATGCAGGACCCACGCACTCGCGTGTATAATTTTTCACCAAAACTTAGACATATCATGCCTGTTCATGATTTTGATTTTAGTTCATTACCAGAATATCAAATTTCTTCGGCAGATAATGTTTTGGCTGGCCTTGCTCAAAGTCATAAATTGAAATATTTTGGCTCAACGTCCAATCTCACTTCAACCCTTCAGCAATTTCATTTTTTAATCTCACGTTGGCGGTATCCTAATGCTGACACCATGCCGACGGGACGAAACGAACCCACGTCGCCTTTTTCTCCGTCCACACTTTCCGCCACATCGATATTTCTTAGATACCGAGAAGATTCTGATACGTATGCGATCGACAGCGATAAATCGCTTGATGTCGATTTATTGTTGACATATTTGGGAAGGTCAATGGAAAAACAAATAGTAACAGAACTAGATATTTATGAAAATTTTAAAATTGGCAATTCTCATTTGCTGCCACCGGAGGTGAAGCATGAGCGAGAAGCGTACCACTATTCCTCGATTGGAAACTTTTTGCTACGGTCGCAACAGGACTGCATGGATCCACGACTTCCTGGGGAAGGCACGTTCGATATTAAAACCAGAGCGGTCGCGGCAGCACGGTTTGATCTTGAGTATGTAACTGAGACAGGGTTTACTGGGTATCAATTAAGGAAGATCCGTGGTCGCTATGAGTCATTTGATTCAGAATACTATGACATGATCCGATCAGCGTTTTTGAAATATTCCCTTCAGGCCCGAATTGGTCGCATGGATGGAATTTTTGTAGCGTATCATAATCTTATGAGAATATTTGGATTTCAATATATTCCACTTGAGGAAATGGATCTATGCATTCACGGTTCAAATCATGAATTTATTGCCCATAACGAATTTAAAATTTCAATGAAAATTTTGGAAGAACTGTTGGAAAGAATCACACAGAGTTTTCCAAAGCAGGTAATGATTTTTTTATTTGTTTTTTTGATTCATAGGTATCGATGCTAATAATAATGTCAATATAGTCAGTACGAATTATTTTGCATACTCCGCTGGACGAATACGACATGAATGTTTTCGTGACTGCATTGACGAAGGAGCAAATTGATGAATTTCAAAAAACATCTAAGGACTACGGATATAAAGTGACTTCTCAAGTGGTTGATGCATTGCAACACGACGAAACGAAGGACACGAAGTCAGATGATGATAACTCAAGCGGGCCCAAACCAAATATAGTTGAAGTATTAAAGCTCAAAGCAGATGCTGAAGAGGCGAGGCTTTCTCGGATAATGAGTAGCCCGAGCTATAAGGCATGTCATGACAGTTACGTGATTAGAGTCAACAACAAGGTCAACAATTTATTTACAGCGAAACCTCCGCGGCCGACTGGTCCAGGCCAATGGAGGTGTGAGTACAGCATTACCAAAAGCGATGTTTCACGCACAAATCTTCGAGCCGCGTTTGAATCAATGAAACAAATTCAAAGCCCTCGTAACAAATCAAGGTCTACTGAAATTGCATATCGAGGTTTAAGCAAACTTGGGTGGAAGTACCAGGTAGAAATGGACAGACTGGATAAGAAACTGGGCTATCCAGAATACAAGCCGGGTCAATCCAAAGAGCTATTAGAAGAATTCAAATCTAAAAGGAATCTGTAAAAGTTCTAAAAATGTATATATATGTAAAGTTTTATATTACAATATTTAAAATTGTATTTTTTTTTAATTCATATGGGTTTATTAGATAATGAGAGCAGTTCTGACTAAAACGGCGCGCGCATCGCTGATCGTCCCCCAATGAATAATATCCGTCCCTGATTTAGATAAAAGACGTCTCCATATCATATTAATTAACAAAAACAAGATATGGATCTTCGATCAATTATTAATACTGACGGTTCTAATAATATTCAGCAGTCTTTGCCGTCAAGTTTTCAGCCTCCTCCTCCTCCGCCTCCACCACCACCACAGAGACCACAACCGCGTCGGACATCATCTATCGCAGACATAGTCGACGCTCCAGGCACGCCTCCGCTGATCCCATCACCAATATCGCATCATTCAACGCCGGCCACCTTGCCTGGATCCACACCAAATCACCAACAAATGATGCGAGCCGCGGCGGCAAGTTCTCCGACATTATTGGCCAGACCGGCACTTTCATCGCCCACAGTGACTTCTTCCGGCGGCCAGCTGAGTCGAAGTCGGAGCATGAGCATTACATCGATCACGACGAATGAAGAACCCGAACAATCGAGGAGTGGAAGTATATCATCCACGATCGGTGCAAAGCCAGAAAGTCCAATTCACAACTCAGCCGTGGCAAGCAACAACAACAACAACAACAACAGTACGAAAACGACTGAATCGATTGAAAAAGAAGTTAAAGAGACAGAAAAGAAGACATCAAAACAACGGTCAGATGAATCGTCAAAAAAGGATTTGGAAATAAAATTAAAATCAAGAAAGCCGAAAAAATATAACACGCCTCCTATATTTGCTCGCAAGTGGACGCCAAATTGGCGGGAACAATACGGATTATCAAATGGCAAGCCACATCAAGCTTCACCAGGTCACTCTTCTTTTTCAAATGCAGAATTTGACGACCATGCTCATAAGCGAGAAGAGTTAAGCCATGATGGATCGTCTGCGAGGGCTGCGAACGACAGCAAATTGAAATATACCACCTTTACAGATGTTGTGCCTTATGAAGATCTTTCAAGAAGGGTTGCCAGCTGGGTGTTTGCTAATATTGCCGATCTTTCACCAGAATTACAATCACAAGTAGAAATTGAAGCTAAAGTTGGCGTGATCATGATGAATCAATCACGAAAAAGATTGGTAATTCCTGCCGACTCTGAAGTTTTGCTAAATATGGATATGCTTGCCGGTACGGTTACGTTTGAGTCAGAAGTTGGCGAATTGCAACACCGAGCTTTCCAGAAATTTTTAGAGTCGAGTGTTGAATCATCGAAAAAATGGTCGACCCCGATCAAGTTCATAAAGGAAAAAACGAGAGATGTGTACTACAAGTTACCGCCAGCTCCTGGAAAGTTTGTAGGGCCACAAGGGAATCGATTTGATCGCTTGAGAGTTTCAATTGATACGGATACTAACAAGGTCACTGCCAAAATTGTCAAGACTAGGATTAAGGACTTGATGATTCATTGTCCTGGGTCTAAATTTGATTATAGAATTTCGCTTAATATTGAAAAGCCAGGTTAGTGTGGCAATGACTAATTTTTATATAATGTTTTTTTTCCTCTTTTGTTTGATCATTTGATTAACTTATATGATAGATTCTTTTGAACCTACGCCAAGTACTAAACCGATATATGAGCGAGTCAAGGACAGAGTTAGTTATCTTCATGGAAATTCTAGAGTTGACCTAACTCAGGTTGGCGGAACAGATGTAAGTGCTTGCTTGGTTGCTTTCTTTTTTTTTTTTTTGTATTCTTTTTAAATCTAATGGAGTAAAAATGTTTAGATGAAATCACACGAGTTGGAAATCGAGCTTGATATTCAGGACACGTTACAAAACATTGCAAAGATTAGACGAAACGAACGTGGCAATGATTTTGAAGACGGCATCCGATCGTTTCTTGACAACGTGCGAATACTGGTTAGACGAGGTGGAATCGAATTAAGCTCATAAAGGCTCATCATATTCTTTTTTTTTTTTACTTTCCATGATGCTGTTTTGTAATATTATTAAGACTAGAATTAGTGTACAGTACTTTAAAATAATAAACATTTACAAAGGCAAACTGAGACCCCTGCCGCTGCGGGATAGGGTTATATTTAAAGGTGGCAGTAAATTTTTTCAGGGGCAGCACAGGTCACGTTTTATTGCGTGCTGGAGCCAAAAGTGAAATTTTCTGACTCGTTAAACTTTACTTTGATTACATGATGTCTAGCATTGCTTGATTTAAAAAAAAAAAGCTTTGAATCGTTTCGACTCGGTTTGAATCATCTTATCCATCGCGATAATGCCTCGACTGCCATTCCTTTCGTCGTTGCGGTATGCGTCTTCGGCCGCCACGCTGAGGGCATCGGCAAGTGTTGCATCTGCGTCCACGACATCTGGCTCGAACTCGTCCTCCGCGCCACCACCACCACCACCGTCAAATGAGCCCATGCGATTCCCTTGCCTTGATGCTATTGAGCGAAGGACAAAGTCATTCGACTCCGGCCCAGAGCCAACGTACTCGAAGAACTTGTCTGGTTTTTCACTTTTTCACTCGCCTTCACCTTTGCGCCTCGATTACGGCGGCATCTTGCCCGAATTCGACATTGCCTACGAGACGTGGGGTCAGCTTTCGCATGACAGATCAAATGCTGTCCTGTTACACACCGGTCTGTCGGCCTCATCGCATGCTCGGTCTCACAGCCAAAATCCAGCGCCAGGTTGGTGGGAGAAATTTATTGGGCCCGGCCTTGCCATCGACACGGACAAGTTTTTTGTGATTTGCACGAACGTCATTGGCGGCTGTTATGGGTCATCGGGTCCGTCGTCGATTGATCCGGCTGACGGCAACCGATATGCTACCAGATTTCCAATCGTAACTGTTGACGACATGACTCGAGCTCAGTACGATTTTATTCAGAAAGAGTTGGGAATTTCAAGACTTCACGCCTCCGTGGGCGCGTCCATGGGTGGCATGCAATCCTTATCATTTGGAACCCAGTTTCCCGATGCTGTTGGCAGGGTCGTTTCCATTTCTGGTTGCGCCCGATCATACCCGTCATCAATTGCCATGCGTCACGCTCAACGGCAAGTTCTCATGGCAGATCCAAATTGGCAGCGTGGGTTTTATTATGATACTGTGCCGCCTCATGCAGGCATGAAACTTGCTCGTGAAATCGCCACCATCACGTACAGATCTGGTCCTGAATGGGAACAACGATTTGGGCGCAAACGGGCAGATCCCAGACAACCACCTGCATTATGTGCTGATTTCTTAATCGAGACATATTTGGACCATCAGGGAGAGAAATTTTGTTTAGAGTATGATCCCAATTCCTTATTATATGTTTCAAAGGCTATGGACTTGTTTGATTTGTCCGCCTCATTCAGAGAACAGGCTAAAATCAACCGCGCAGCACCCACGCAGGTGTCTGATAGTGGTGCGGGCGCCTGCGCTTTACCTTCGAAACCGTATGAAGAGCAAAGCGATGTTCCTGCTCAACTCGAATTTCATGAAGCCAGAAGTGAACTTGTCGAAGGAGTGAAGTCTTTGAATGATACGCCGGTTCTCGTGCTTGGGGTTGAATCAGATATTCTGTTCCCGTCGTGGCAGCAACAAGAAATTGTCGACGTATTAAGGGATGCTGGCAACAAGCAAGTCGAACATTTAGAGTTGAGTTATGACATTAGCAAATTTGGTCATGATACTTTTCTTTTGTCGGTTAATGAAGTCGGCGGTCCCGTAAAAAAATTTTTGGAACAGGATATTTAAGGATTTTTTTTTTTTTTTTGATGTCAGTCATTTCACTTTTTACATTTGGAGTTAAAATTATAGGGGATCATTTTATTTTATTTTATTTAATTTTTTTTTCTTTTCTTTTTTATAATTAATGAATGCATACAGTTTGGTCTATTTCAATTCGAGATTTTTTTTTTTATTATATTATTCTCTGTATATACTATAATGCTTCTCTTCATCAAATCGTCGCTTGACCAAGTCAAGCACGCTTTGTGGATACACGTCGCTAACAGAGTCTCCATCAATTAATACTCGTTTCACGTGCTTTTTCGATTCTTCCTTTGTCATCAAAACAATATTTTGTAAAGACCAGTCTCCTTCTTTTAACCATTTCGTGAGCATGATGCGGTTGTTACCACTTTCTCTCGACACCACGGACCGGCCTCTAAACACTTCTTCAATAAGATAGCCAACGTCGCTTTGATCCAACGGCAATTTTTGCGTGCCTTCTAATTTCATTCGCTGCCCTGACAGACTATGTAGCGCGTTATCGTAAATTTTGACCCGGTTTCGGCCGAGAATGTATTCATCGACAGGGTATCCACCCAAATCAGTCAAGATATGGGTTGCAAGCGCCAAGCCAAACATGCCTGGCATGGTACCAAGTACTGGTAAAATCCTGGCTCTAAAATCTTGCAACACTCCTAATTCGCCCACTTTTCCCTGCCGAAATACTTCTTCATCTAATGGCAGTAATGATGCTTTTTCCGGACTAGGCTTTTCTGACGAAAAAACAACAGTAATGCCGTTAACTATTCCTCTTAATCTCAGTCTTCGTCGCGTGGCCCTGGCCAAGGGATCTTCGGCCGTGCCTGAAATATCATCAATTTGAATCCTGGTCGGATCAGCCTTGCAACCAGCACCCATGGCAGAAATAACTTTAATTTTGTTTCGATAACAGTATTCAAGCAAATCAACCTTGGTGTCAATATTATCGATTGCGTCCACCACGATGGTCGGTGAACCTTGTAATAACCTGTCGGCGCTATCCTTGTTCCACAATTCGACCGCAGTCTCGACCTCGACCCACGGGGCAACTTTTTCTAAATATTTCCGCAAGCTTTCAACCTTGGGAGTTCCAACATCTTCCAATGTCGCACTGGCGTGCCTATTCAATGATGACAATGTAACTTGATCGAAATCGATAATCCTGATCTTGCCGATTCCTGACCGCACCAACATGGCAATCACCCAACTGCCGACTCCGCCGCATCCGACCACGACCACGAACGATTCGCGAATTTTTTGTAGTCCATCTTCGCCAAGAAAAACCCGGTTTCGAGCAAGTTGTTCATCTATCAGAGCCGGATCATACTCAATTCGGCCGCCAGTACCACGAGTACTTGCTGCTTTGACATGACGAACTGGCACTCCATATTCATTTAATTCAATCGGCTTAATCTTTTCGGTTGCCGAACCTGCCACTAAACTACTACTTCTTGAAATGGAAGGTGTGGATTTAATTGACGCGTCAATCGATTGTTTCAAATCTGCCAATTTTTTTGACCGTTCTAATTTCTGGATTCCAAGAGTTGCGAGTACCGTGACCGCCGAAGTAGTTGCAATTCCGGCTGCTGCAAGAAAAGCCAGGGTCCGAGAGGAGTAATTGGATAACGAGTTAGACATTTCTATATTTTATTCAACCAATAACTGTTTTTTTTTATTTTTCCTGTTGGGTTTATTTCTTGATCCCAAATCGCGGTTGCCAAAAATTTCGGAGTTTAACTTTAAAAACTATATAGCTACTATAGCATATAATGATTTATAAGAGGACTTTAATTTTGCTATTGTCTCATTTTTTTTAGCAATTAAATACCTTAATACAAGCTTATTACTTACATCAAAAGTTCTCTAAAAATATAAAAGTTGAAAAAAAAACCGAGAAAGCACAAAGCCAAATTTAAAGACCACATAAATAAATATACAAGCTGAAGTTCATTAAAAAAATACTCCCATCGATTTCCTAACCTCCATTCTCGCCATTTTCGCCGCCTCCTCAAAGTCTACACAATTCATCTTTTCCTTATTATACTTCTTGGTATTCTCAATGAAGCCAGCA
>NW_027117898.1:0-26334 GCF_038497905.1 Lipomyces japonicus
ATAGTTGTCAATGTGTTACTTTTTTTACTGTTTATATCGTGATTTACTGATTTAACGTTTCATTGTTGTTGATGTCTATAATCTTCTGTTTTTTCGATATTATGAATAAATAATACACGTCAGGGGCACCTAGTGTCCTAGTTTAGATAAAAAAAAGACTAGCATTACTTAATACGCAAAGTACTGAGGTTAGGGCGACGATCGCTGTAGTAACCAAAGTTGCATAAGTGTATTATTAACGTAATATTTAAGGCTCAAAGTAGCCGGTTTAGTGGCGATTAACTCATAACAAATGCACAATACTAGACATTTTTTCCCGCTCTTGCATTTTTTTTCGCAAATACACTTAGTGACCTACATACAACTTTTTTTTCCAAACTTCCCAAAGCTTTATTACCTCGGTCACATTTTCTAAACTTAAATAAAAAAGAAAAGAAATAAGAAGAATTAGTGGATTTTTTTGTTCGTGTTCTTCTATTTTTTTTCTTTTGCTATCAAAATTTATTATATATTCTTAATATTTATTATATTATAACAATGGATTCGGACGCGACCACGCGATTTGTCCCTGAACATCGTCGGACAAATTTTAAAAACAAAGGTCATTTTAGAGCGGATGAATTGCGGCGTCGGCGTGAGGAAGCTCAGGTTGAAATCCGCAAGGCCAAACGTGAAGAATCACTGGCCAAACGTCGAAATCTGAGCATCCCTCAACAAGCAACGGTTGATTATTCGCAAGATGATAGTGATGATGACACGAGTGCTGAATCTCAGGTAGGCTTGTTTTTTTTTTCTTTTTTTTAATTAGTGGATTATAGTGTTGCATTGATTTATATTGGCGGGGAAACCCAAATTTTTCAATGTGTTAAAAATGGATAGAAATGCTAACTTGCATTAATAGCTTGATCATGATCTTCCGGAGATGATACAAGGTGTCTTCTCAGATAACGTTGAAACTCAAATCATTGCCACGACCAAGTTTAGAAAGATCTTATCCAAGGAACGCAACCCGCCGATTGAAAAAGTTATTGAATGCGGAGTGGTATCTCGGTTTGTTGAATTTCTTCGATCTCCACATGCGCTTGTTCAATTTGAAGCCGCATGGGCCTTGACTAATATCGCATCTGGTTCATCTGATCAAACCATGGTTGTGATTGACGCTGGCGCGATCCCTGTGTTTGTTGAATTGTTGTCGTCCCCTGAAGCCGACGTTCGAGAACAAGCAGTGTGGGCTTTGGGTAACATTGCTGGTGATTCGCCAGTGTGTAGAGACATTGTTATTGAAGCCGGGGCCACTAAGCCTTTGCTTGCCCTGTTAAACGACAGCCGCAAGATCAGCATGCTGCGAAACGCCACTTGGACTTTGAGCAACTTATGTCGAGGCAAATCACCTCAGCCAAACTGGGACATCGTAAGTAGTTAACTTTTAAATGATGGTGATAGCAATAGTTTAACCTTTTTTTTTTAGGTTTCTACTTCTCTTCCTACGCTTGCTAGACTTATCTATTCTTTGGATGATGAGGTTCTTATTGATGCCTGCTGGGCTATTTCCTATTTATCAGATGGCACGAATGACAAGATTCAGGGCGTCATTGAAGCTGGTATTCCCAGGCGATTAGTTGAACTATTGTCGCATCCCAACAGTGCTGTTCAGACTCCTGCTCTCCGTTCGGTAGGAAATATTGTGACTGGCGATGACGTTCAAACACAGGTTATTATTAATTGCGGCGCATTAACTGCCTTGCTTGGTTTGTTAACTTCTTCAAAAGAGACGATCCGGAAGGAGGCCTGTTGGACGATTTCAAATATTACTGCCGGTAACTCAATTCAAATTCAAGCCGTGATTGATGCTAATATTATTCCACCATTGGTTAACTTACTTGCGCATGCCGACTTTAAGACAAAGAAAGAGGCATGTTGGGCAGTGTCAAACGCGACTTCTGGCGGTCTTGCCAAGCCTGAACAGATTCGATATCTTGTTGCTCAAGGATCCATTAAACCACTTTGCGATCTTTTAACCTGCATGGATAACAAAATCATTCAAGTTGCGCTTGATGGCCTGGAAAACTTATTGAAAGTTGGTGAGCAAGACAAGGTTCAGGCCGGTGCTGCTGTCAACACGTACGCTCTTTATATCGAGGAAGCTGGTGGCATGGAAAAGATTCACAACTGTCAAAACAATGCAAACGAAGAGATTTACATGAAGGCTTATAACATTATTGACAAATATTTCTCAGAAGAAGATGTTGCTGAAGATACCGGATTGGCACCTCAAGCTGCTGGTGATGCCTTCGGATTCGGTGCGCAAGAACCCCAGTTCGCTAATGGACAGCAAGCTTTCAGTTTTGCTAATGCTGATGATAACACCATGATGTCTTGAAGGTTTTATCCCTGACAAGTATTTTTTTCTTCTTTTGTCGTACATATATATACCTTTCGTCATCGTCTTTTCCGCCCCTTTAGAGGTTTCTTTCTTTTATATCCAGATCCGGCGGTATTTGCTCTTGCGAGTTTGAAGTTAAGAGTAAATTACTTGTTATGGGCTGTTTGTCTATATGGATCTATTTTTTTTTTTGCTTTATTTCATAATTTGCTTTGTATGTGCGAGCCTCTTATTTTTTTATCCCTTTCGGTTAATTTTTGTAATTATTTGTATGTTCCACGGATGTATGTCTTTTTTTTTGTAAGTATGTATGTATCTTCGAATTGTTTGTATTTGCATTTGCAGCGATGTAACGCTTTTGTTTGTAACTGGTTGTGCTCGTGATGAGGGCAAGCGGATTTATTTTGTTTTGTTTTCATTTTTTTACGTAATGAAACGAAGATGTGGGTTTTATGGCAAATATTTTATTTAATTTTGCTTAATCTATACATGGTTTTTTCGATGTTGATAGTACGTTCATTATCGTTTTGTCGGGGTAATGGAGAACTCCAAACATGACCAGCCTCTTCCCCCTTCCCTTTTTTTAATGTACATGTTTATACTACTTTGTATTCTTTTCTTCACAATGTTGAATAAGGTCTGGCTTGCTTTTTTTCCAAGCATGAAATTCCATTTCCAAATGATTCTTTAGCTCTTTAAACTTGTTCTGGTAATTCTTACCGCACCTCCAACAAATCATGTCTTCTCGTTCCATTTTGGAATCTCTTTCTTCCAAACGAGCACTCACTAGCGGATCGTTTGGTTCGATTGTAGCCAATTCATTAAACGGTACAAAAAACTCCGTATTAAATGAGTTGTAATGTCTTTTTCGTTTTAACTTGTCGGAGTAATTGTCGACCGAAATCACATGTACGTGAAGGTTTGATAATGATGGCACGGAATGAATGCCAACCTTGATATCTTGTAAGCTTGAAAATGTTTTGCCATGTTTCTGCTCCAACAGATTAACTGCGATTTCCCTGGCCCGTTGCACGATCAAACTTGTATCCTGTAAAAAGGCATCAGTCCTTGCTAATTTGCTAACTTTAGGAGCCAATGCTTCGAACGCGTGCAACCTGGTTCGTTCTTCGTCTCGGGGTAAAACCAGTAAATGAACCGTGGCTTTGGGAAATTTATCATAAATTATGGTGAACTTGTCATTAGCAAATACCACCTGGGTTGATAATTCCTGCTGTTGCGGGGTTCTAATGTATGGTGCCAACACGTCTCTGAATGATGATCGTGATGGCGGTGTTTTTTTCGTTATCGTTGTCGTGACCCTTCTCTTGTCTGGTTTCTCGACTTCTGAAGATATTTTTCTTTTTTTGGCGCTGTTCTTGAGAACCTCGACTGCAATAAAAGAAAGGAAGAGTGCAACGCCAGGCCAACATGTTAATAAAATGTCAACCTTTAGTTTTTTTAAGATGTTTTAGCGTACATGCGTCTTTCTTGTCAGGCATGACAGATATTAGAAACCAGCCTCCAAGAAGGGGAATAATCCAGTACAAATTGTGTATAAAGATTGTCTTCATGAAGCAAATGAATCAGAACCAACGTTATATTTTTTTCTGTTGATGTCATTCGTTAAGCCGCATCGCGATTAGTTACAGCTCGATTAAGCAAACCAGGGTACAAGAACTACATTTACATAAATCATCATATCTGTATTATACAATGATAAGGCAAGGAAGAAAATATGCAGAGAATGACACGATTGAGACGGAAATATCCTCCCAGGAATGCTCTTCCGCAAGCTGCATACCAACCGAGTTCGACTGCCTCATCCTCCATGCATCTTGCATTCGTCATGCATGGCAGTCCCAAATTCCATATTCATAATCACTCGGTCGCCGTATCACATCAATCATCAGTTCATCAACCGCTATTTTCTACCACATAAACGTCTGGTTATGCACCCGCGATCAGTACGCCATTAACGTAAACGAGAACCACAAGTTGCTGTTAGATCAGATAATGATGATGGTAATAATGAAAGCGGGGGCACGTCTAGTAATACAATGACGAAGAATTGAGATAGAAGACGAGAATTAGGTACTGTAAAGGCGCTAGTTTTGATTGTACGAAAATTAAATTTTTTCTATAGTTTACTTATATCTTAAGCTTACGGTTGAACTAAATAGCCCCGAACTGAGCCGTTAACGGTTGGGCTGTACAACTGCATTACAACAATCAGAAATATGGCATATCAATGAATCGTTATTTAGTAAGCTCAGGACAAAAGGTGTTTCGCAATTCAATCAATAAAAACCTTCTTAACGTGTTTTCAAACCCGACAAACATGATCTTTTCATTTTCACGTGCAAGAATTACTCTATACTAGCGGGATATTGTTGGCATTTTTGTTTTTGTTTATAGCGTAATTTTGGATTATGTTAAGTGGTTCTTCAAATAGAATGACCGAGCAAGAAGCAAATCATTTTTAAAAAATAATATGATATAATTTTATTCTATAATCCTTCCTGGTCTATAAGCCGCCTGACAATATCCACAATTTCATGCTTGCTAACGTCTAATTCGGGTGCCTCAATCTTAATTTTCAGAACCTGATCCAAAAGCATCCGCATCCTGCTTACCAAAACTCCGATCCTGGCCCAACATCGAAGACGGATCCAATTACCAACAGTGACGCCTCGTCCGAGAAGATCGGTACCTAACGTGCCACCGAACAATAACAAACCATAGGATCCGAATGGCGTAAGTTCGCGAATAAAAACTTTTGATGTTGCCATCTTGTTGAAAAACGAAACGAACTCTGACCCGTTAATAAACGATTGAGAACTAAACAGGGTTGAACTTGGATGAATGAAAATCCTGCCGTCATCCCTAGTGAAAATCTTGATGGTTTTGGCTTCAGGATCTAATTCAACAGCACCGGCTTTCATGGCAACATACTTTTTCTCTGGAAATTGAATACGTGCGATTGAAGGATTCATGGCAGCCGCTATCAATGCGCGCATTAAACTATACTGCGAATTTGGATATGACTGGTGAGATTCACGCTTGGTTGTCTTGATAAAGCCAATTTCTTGCAATGCCGACAGATATTGATCCCTGGTCGATAAAATATCTTCCATTGTTTTAAACGATAAGAACTTTTCTTCACACCATTGCCGGGTACCCTTATAGTTTGTCGTTCTTATCCGGTGTTGCCATTCTAGAAATGCTGTCGCATCTGCAAGAACGTCACCCTGATTTGCTCCATATTCAGACCGTACACTTTATCAAGTTAGAAACGAAAAAAAAATAACAACACAATTTAATTTAATTTCACTTACTTCTTGGGCCCATCTCTATTATCGGCAGATGACATGAACGGAGATCTCACAGTCAGAATTGCCGCCACAATAACAGCCAGATCCAAACATCCAAATATGGCACCATACACAAGCAACTTGGCACACTTCAAATCGGCTGGAATGGTAGCCAAGTGGGTTCCAAGTGACGTCAGTTCGTTTGTGTCTTCTTCTAAAGCGCCAACCTGAACTAACACGGCCCGTGCCGCCTCGATAGTCATCACGTCTGGTGGATCGAGCGCCTCACCCAAGAATTCACCTGCATCACCAACCCGCATGGCTTTTACCATTAAATACAATTGCTCAAGTGGCGTGCGTCCGATTTCTGGCACTTGTCGGACTGGCATTTTATTTTCCTCCGCTGAGCGGGTATATAGCTTATAGCAAACACCTTGCGACACGCGACCGGCACGACCACGCCGTTGCTTCGCGGCTGCTTGAGATACCCAGGTCTCGACCAAACGCGTCATGTTCGTAGCCGGGTCAAACACGGTTTCCTTGACCCTGCCGCTATCAATAACTGCGACAACATCAGGAATCGTAATCGATGTCTCGGCAACGTTTGTTGCGGCTACTATCTTTCGCTTGCCCGGCGGAGCTCGTAAAAACACTTTACGTTGATCAGATGGAATTAGGGATGCATGAAGCGGCAAGCAGTGAAATCGGGATGATGATACGGCCGAAATACATCTTGAAATTTCAGCAGTACCTGGCAAGAAAATAAGAATTGCACCTTCTTTATCACCCAACGTGCGATCAATATGAGCCACAACAGCTGTGATAAAATCGTAATTAACCCGCTCTCCCAAGGCCATGACTGATTTTGCGATTATATCGTCTGTTTCGTTAAATACATTATCATCCTGTTTTTCAATTGTTCTTGATGACTCTTTCGATTTCTCCTTATTGCTGATATCCCTTTTGGGCAACGGAGGCCGAAACCCTGTTCGCCTGAGAATGTCGTCAGCGTACACATCTTCCACAGGAAACGTCCGGCCTTCAATATTAATATGAGCAGCACCGCCGAAATAATCGGAAAACATTTTCGCATCCACAGTCGCACTCATCAGAATAACTTTAATCTTTTTGTTTCGCTTGATTAGTCGTTTCAGTATAATAAGCAAAAAATCACTATCCAACGATCGTTCGTGAACTTCGTCAATGAACACGTGACTGACTGATTTTAATGCCGATTCGGGATCCATCTGCAACATTCTCAATACCACGCCAGTAGTCATAAATCGCAACTGAGTGACTGAAGAAACTTTTGATTCACCTCTAATCACGTACCCAATTTGTTCACCCACTGCAGACCCACGCTCTTCTGCAACTCTTGCGGCCAAACCCATGGCAGAGATTCTTCGTGGCTGCGTGCACAAGATATTTGCAACATTCCCAAATCCATTTAAAATCATGTGATCCAAAACAAATTGCACGGACTGAGTAGATTTACCAGATCCAGTCTCACCAGTGATTAGTGTTACTTGAGAATTCTGAATAGCAGATACAATTGAACCTCTCTTGTTCCACGCTGGCAATGATTTTCGAGTGCCAAACATCGATTCCATCTTGGGATCTAATTCCTTCGTTTTTAGTTGTTGGAGCAGTACTGGTGAATCAACTTTTGTTCGTTGAACTCTGGCAAACCCGCGCTTATTTGTGTCTCTGGTCAAGCTCATGCTGGAAAAAATATTACCCAACGTATCAGCTTCGCCAGAGTACGACACGCCGTAGATTGCTCCAGAGAGTGACTTGAGTCTAACAGGATTGCTGATTATGGAGTCAAGGTTTTCTTGCACCCATTCAACTATTGAGAAACACATCGCCAAACCTAGAAAATTCTCAGAGGCATATTTGCCAGCTTCCAAAACGGACGACAATCGGATGTACGATGGCAGATTTCGACCCCGATTATTCTCTGTTGCATAGAGAGAAATAGACGGAATTCTTTCGGGATAAGCTGAAGATTTATAAAACCTAATGGAGAGATTGTCCTTGTTGTATAATTCTGAAGGTTGAAGAGACAACTTGATTTCGACAAAATGTGGCAATGGGTTTGAAAAACGGTCTCCATAAATAGCTGATAAGGTCTCAATTTCTTCATTCCAAACTTCGTTTGACTCTGAATTCGTTACATGTTCAAAATTACCATCAGGATTGATAAGTGAATACATGAGCTTTTCAATTGCCTTACATTCATCCCCTTCAAATTCATCCAACATCTCTCGAGCCAGTTCGAGAGGGTATCCGGCTTGTGAAAGTCGTTTTGAAGCATATTCAAGCTGTAATGATCTAGTAAGCAACGTGACCCCGGGGGTATAATTTTCTGGCAGAAATCGTGATGGTAGATCATCTTCGGGGACATGAATCAAAAGCCATTCTATTATTAATAAATGGTTAGAATCTCATACTCTTAAACGTAACACTTTCGGTTATACCTAGCGCGGCTTGCTTGGAGATGGTATATTCACCAGCCTCAACAACGTGGGATGACCTGAATCCAAGACCCGTAAGTTCTGCGATATCTTCTTGCGAAAGCGCATTTTCATGCAGGGCAGCAGGCTTTTCCCAAACATGATATTTTCGAATACACGTCTCGACTAATGATCTCACGTCTTTTGACATGTCAAGAACAGGAACGCGATCCCATCCCTTCTTGTTGACCGTTGGTGCCGGTGCAGGTGCCTGTCCCGATGATATTGCCGCTTGTTCTTGCTTCTTTTCTTCGCGTTTAATCTGGACTGCAGCTCTGGCCTCATTGCGTTCACGCTGGACCACAAACGGATCAGTTGAGTAATCGTCTGATTTACCAGTCTTGATGTCGTGCTTGCGCTGTTCATCCAGTCTTCGCCATAGAGCCTTATGATCGCCTGGGAGCACCATCTGCATGTTTTTGTGGGATGCAACCCGGTGCAAGGCATACGTAGCCGAATAATGCCGAGCTTCCAAAGCGGTTGGTTTAGATCCAACTAGATTTTCTGGAGGCGTGAACCTTACTGATTCGACCTGACTGGTCTTTGGATTCCGTTGACCGAGAGTAGCCGTGGCAACCACTCCACCTGCACTGCTTTTCTTTATGCGAAGTTAAATCAAAACAGAATTTTGCAGCCTTGAAAATAAATAAAAACTTACCATTGAATAATTGACTTTTTCCCAGCCCATCTTTTGGCAATGCTCGTGAAGCAGAGTTGCAGGAAGTTTGCCCGTCCATGATGACGACGACGCGACAATGGACTTCGCAGTTGCGGTTTTTTGCAAAGGAAGCACTTCTTCGGCCTTAGAATTTAAAGACTTGGATTTTTTGCTACTATTTCCTGCATTACCAGAGGACACAATTCCTTTTGGTTTTTTATCTCCTTTAGCCATTTATATTAAAATATCAAGACCGGCTCTGTCATTATTGTTCAAAGGATTTGATTTTTTCTGTTGCTTTTGGATTATATGGTTTAAGGTTTGCGAGTTGGCAAGAACCATAACCTTAAACGAGCCGCACGTGCTTCTCCAATGTTTTCTCGAAAAAAAATCATTGTGCCATATTCGACGGGCAATTTTAATCATGGATCTCGACATTCACTCGCCGTCTGTACCGTCTTTAGCTAATGGGAGTTTGTCATCTAATGATTTAAATACTTTAATAGCTTCCAGGCGGGATATAGAAGCGCAGCTTGATGCGTTAGCTGCGGTGCTGGAGTCAGTATGTTGCCATATGGTGCACGTCAAAGCTATAAGAATCAAGAACTAAGAAAACACCATAGAACAATGCAGATATGAACTCTCCATTAATAACTCCGGATGGATTTCCAAGATCGGATATAGATGTCGCTCAAGGTTGGCGGATCTGCGATTAGATTCAAGACGATGCATTGGGCTTTTTTCTAACAGCAATTTTCAGTTAGGATCACACGGAATAGAATAATTCGATTACGAAACGATCTTAACGACGTGATGAAAAGGATTGAGATGGCGTTGCATGATTATCATGCTCGACTTCGAGAGGAGAACACCTCGGACCTTCGCGCAACCAGCCAACAGCAAGTCCGGCACAACCGTGAAGTTAATGTTCCGTTCGCGGTGGTTAACTCGATTGCGGAAAAAAGTCCCGCCGAGGAAGCTGTATGTGCAATTTTTTTCAATTTTAATTTCAAATCACTCAAATTGTGCTAACCCAAGTGCCAGTCTCTTGTAAAAGGCGATCGTATACTACGGTTCGGCGAAATCCACGCCGGCAACCACGAAAACCTTCGCCAGATCGCATCAGTCGTGCAGAAAAATGAGAATGTACGTAAAATTTTTGAAAACGAGTTTGGCATATCAAATTGGATTATCTAACAGTTTTGCGATCTATAGCAAAGTATCGAAATTCTAGTAGTCCGTGATATCGACGACGCCGGTGCCAGGGCTGAGATTACTTTATCGCTTACGCCTAGACGCGACTGGGGTGGCCGAGGTCTTCTTGGGTGTCATATTCTTCCTCTATAAGTTGTAAAATGTTAATAAATTCATTAATTGCTTAATTTTCTTGCAACCGTCTTTGATTATTATAAGCGTTGACAGATTGCAGAATGCCGTGCTCCAGGGTAAGGGGATCGTGCTAATAAGAACAACTGGCGACATTAGACAACGAGCAAGTCCCACGAGCTCATTTTACAAGCATTTTTTTTTTGGTTGTTTTTCGTCTTTTAACATGAAGTTCTCATATGCTTTTTGGTCTATTGCCAGTTTGGCTTTGCTTGCTAATGCACAGGAAAGTCATGTGCAAGACAATGTTGCGTCTGATGAAGGCGAACTTGCTCCGGTGCAGTTTTTCTTAAAAAGCAACTTTCTTGACAGTGACGGGATCCCACCAACGGTGTGGAACACCAAGGAGTCCCATGTCGAGATCACTTTGAGAAACGAAGAGGCTGAAGATGTTAGTGTTCAGATTGTGGGGGGTGCCCTTTTCGATGTCAAGGGAGACGCCGTGGTGGAAAACGTGAGTTAATCTAAAAGTTTTATTTTTCATGACGGAATCCGATTGCTGGTCATCAATTGAGTTCTTCTTTTTCAAAATAGTAAAGATGTTGACTTTTTTATTTTTAAGATCACTGCCGTTAGAGTAGGCCCCATTACCGTCGCACCAAATTCTGAGGAGGTTATCCCATACAGCTTTACCCTCGACCGTGCACCAAACGATTACTTCCTTCGCCTCGGTGTTTTAGTCGAATACGTATGCTTTTCATTCTTTTTTTTATTTTTTATTTTTTTTATTTTTTTGACTGATTAAAATCTTTTTTCCAGAAAGGTGAGCTTCTTCAGTACCTCGGATACAACTCCACGATCTCTGTTCAGGACCCACCGCTCTCGTTCTTCGATCCACAACTGTAAGTAGAATATCGTTTTTATGCTGACTTGTACTCTAATAAGACTTCAGTTTGTTTCTTTATGTTATTCTTCTTGCTCTTTTCGGAGGAGCAGGCTTCTACGCGTATGAGCACTATCTCAAGCAAAAGATCGCAGCAAAGAAACCTACCAAGAAGCGCGCCACCAAGGCTTCCTCGCCCTCGCCTGCTGTCAAGGCTAATACTGATGGAAAATCTTACGATGAGAGCTGGATCCCCGAGCACCATTTGAGAGCCAAGAGCCCACAGCCACGGTCTGTCAAGAAGACTGCTGCTGGCAAGAAGTCAAAGTAAATTTTAGAAAAACTTTTTATTGGAAATAACGAAAGTTATTTTGAGAGAGAGAAGGATGGAGATTTTCTTTACTAAATCGATCTATGTAAATTATAACCAAAAAAAAAAAAAATGCTTCGAATGCGAAATTTAACACGCTCTGCTTTTGAGGATTCAATTTGATTGAATGTTGTATAGCTAGGTCTCACGATTCTATAGATTATTATAACTATATATTATAACTATGTTCGCTATTAAGTCTTATTGTTCAAGTAATGCTTCCTCAGCACTAATACCCGCTACCCACATTGGATCATCGAAGTTTTGTCCCGGCAACGGGTTCGAATCCTTAAATTTTCTTTGATTTACTATTCCTCTTTCGATCTTGGAAAGATATGCCGGTGCATCAATTTCGGCATTTTCTGGCTTCCAATCGCTTTTGTAAGCTGATGTTTGATCGAACAGGGAATTTCGGTAACAAAAATTCAAAAGCACGCGCCAATTATTATCTCGTTGCAATATTTCACTGTTGCCAATAAGAACAAGCAGTTCCTTGGCACGCGTGATGGCAACATTAAACCTTTTCGCTTCAAAAATCATTCCCATGCCTCTTGCAAGATCGGTTTGAATAAACCTAGCTCTTGCCCTGGTTGTGCAAACAATCACGACTCTAAATTCTGCACCTTGATAAGATTCAACTGGGCCGACGTTAACATCACGAAGATTCATGGAACGCAAACGAAGACGTAATTTCCTAATTTGTTCCTGGAAAGGTACTGCAATCGCAATCTGTCGCGGCAGGGCTAATTTTTGGTTTACAAGATCTTGAGCAATAGATGATGCCTAGACAAGTATTAGTTAGAAACCAAAAACAAGCGTACCTGATACACTTACAATCTGAATCTCTTCCAAATTGTACCATGAGACACCTTCCTCAATCATTTCATCGTTTCCCTTATTCTCCACAAATATCATGGGTATATCTTTATTTGGTAACCGACCCCATTCGCATAGAGAACCAACGTCAACAGCCTCAGAAATTAGCGAGTCATAATAAAACAAAGGTGAAGAAACTGCCAGTAATGATGGATGACTTCTGTAATTCCTGACCAAGTCCGCAAATGCAGGTACGAAATAAGGAAGTTTTAGTACGTTGTTCTTTCCCTGCCTTTGCTTTCTGGACAATGGATTCATGCCATATATTGGTCGATTTATTAGTCGTTCAAAAAGTGAAACATCAAGGTCTGAATTGGTACCAGTCAACCTCGAAGCGGTTCTAGGACCAAGCTGCTTTTCATCTCCAGCCATTACAAAAAATGGCCATTGATCAATATATTCTTCATCAGGCGCAATAACGCCCAGAGGAATAACAGATTCAGGCTCAATACCTTGACCAGCTTCATCAATAAGTAAAGCTGTCCAATGCAGAGATTTCTTTTGAACTCCAAAAGCATTCATCATGTATTCTTGAAGCTTTGCAAGTGATCTATTAGTGCATTGCACCTCAGACAATATGCTCGCATCCTTAGAAGTGCAGACGACTATGCGAAAGTTAAGCAGATGTTTGAGTTCTGGTACAGAAAAAATGTCTGATTCTTCAACAAAATCAACTGAGCAAAATGGAAGAATTTCATCAGATACTTCAGAAAAGTTTCGTTTCCAGTGATTAAGACGAAGAAGCTCTTTATTATTCAAAAAATTCTTCAACCTAAATGCTAACGTGTCCGCAGCTGCATCACTAGGAGCACATAGTAAAACATGTGATTCTTTTGAAAGGTTCACTAGCTGCAGAGCTAATTCAACAATGGTTTTAGTCTTCCCAGTACCTGGAGGACCAGATATTAGAAACGGAACATTGCCGTAATTTTGGCTTAGAACCGAATGTATTGCCTTTTGCTGCTCATAATTCAAACCACGGTCATACCATTGATGATGAAATATGCCATTTGGTAAATCTTGTTGAACAACGCCGTCAGACTCGCTAGGAAAAAGTTGCTTGCGTACATATCCTGAAATATGTTTCGTCATTTGATCCTCAAGTGACTCAATGGCACGCGCACAATTCGAAAAGAACTTCTTGTAAACTGTGAATCTGACATTAAAAAGTCCGGATTCAATGATCAAGTTATTAATTCTTAGAGTTAACTCGCCAGTTGCCCTTGATACGCGCCAGATGGAGCCAACATGCTCGTATCCAGTAAAAGATGAGACACCTTGGTTCGCATAGGCTGGCCTCAGTTGCCTTAAGAGCAAAATATCTCCTATATTAGCAACAGGTGTAAACTCTTTAATCCCAGGGCAATCAAGTATGTACAAATTGCTATTTGGACTTGTATGTCTGAGTGTGACTTCATAGAGATTGTATTTTTCTAGCTCTTTTTCCTGTGCGTTAATTTCAAACGCAAGTAAATCGAACAAATGAGATTTATAGTTATTGGTAAAAAGCTCAGTATTATTGATATTAACTGGACCATGATGGTTAAATTTCGGAATTTCATGATATTTGAGAATGTTGGAACCAACAAACCCCTCCACATACTTCTTTGGATCAAATTGTGGCGGATTAGTAGTTGAGACCACAAATGCATCATATTTGTTAACAGCCTATATAAAATATATTAAAATAAGAATATGAACATTTCATCACATAATCAATCACCTACCCACCTTCAGCCATGCAGGAACGTAAGACGGTGCGTATATATCTGGAGTCCATTCAGCACCTTGTGACAACAAATGCAAACTCTTAGATTTATTTTCTTGCTTTTCCTCCACAGTCTTTTGTTCTCGCACTTGTAGTTTTTCTAATGCCCCTCTCAGGCCCATCGAATCTTCGCTGTGTAATCTCGATGAGTTTTCATTTTTGAAAATGTTGTTTCGCAGATCATTCGTCACCAAAGAAGCATTTTCTAATTGAGATGTCGTTTTAATGATTCTGGAAGGTGAAGTTAACTGCACTTTAGGGTTGAATGGGGGCGGTATAAGTGGTTGTTGATTAAGCCAAAATGGATAAGAAGGTATGGACTGTGCAGAAGACATAGAGTGAATATTCCGATTTAATAGTGACAGGCGTTCGTACAACTGTTGTGAAGGATTTCGCAAATACATCAAATACAGATGGGAAAACTCATTGGTTTGGGTTTGAAACACTTCCTCTGAGTTTTGTACTTGCATTAAGTGTGGTACATTTTGTACATTTTGTGACATGCTCGGTACAAAGTCCAACATAGAAAAATTCTGACCAGAAGATTCAAGCCATTGCTGCCTTAAATCGGGTACTGCCACCGAATTCAATGACGAATCATGCTGATCAATTCTGTTCTTGATATGTGTAGCATCAACATTGGCCAGAGCTACTGTCGCGTGCTGTTGCATGAATATCCACCTTACTTAAACCCCACACCAGTAGCAAATAAACAATGAAGACAGTTAAAATAACAATACCAGTGTAATACTACCCTTTGTCACTATCTGGAGACGATTGAAGAAAATGCTAAAGGAGATGTGCCGTTGTCCACCCTATCCTTTTTGAACAACGCGCCCAGATTTTATGTAAACCATGATCCTGCATATTTGTCGGGGCACACGACGCCTATGCCTTTTGCACCTGCACCATATTTACTAAAAAAAAATCAATAAAAACAAATGATACCTTCTTGTGATAGTAATATAATATTTGATTTGTTGTTTAAAATTTTATTTTATTAAATCTGGCTTGTTAAACATTAACATGTATGCTGTGGGTCGATGGCATGTGTTATGTAATCAAATTATTCTCGCGATGAGCAAAAATCTTGAATAAATATTTACCTAGAATTCGAACACATGTTACGACTTTAACCACGTATATAATGAGTTGTCATTCTAGTTGATTTTGAATAACTGATTTGGAGTATATAAAATTTTAACAGAATGCCCCCAAAGCGACAAAGTGACAGCAAATCAGGCTTGTCTGCAAATCCTGTTGGCATTCCTCAAGCTCGGCTAGAATCGCTGTCAGTCGGAACAAGGCGGCCGGGATTGACGCAACCTGGCAGATCACCATCAGCTGGACCAGGAGGTCTGGGAGGTGTTGGTGGATTGAAATTTAAGCCAAAGCTGGTAGCTAGGCGAACTAAGGAGTATGGAAAGTTAAAAGACTTGAGTGTGCGTACTAGCTAACATTGACACAGAGAACGAGATGCGAATGCGCCGGTATGGCAAACATAAAGAAATAATAATAATAATAATATGAACAGGAT
Organism: Lipomyces japonicus; assembly: GCF_038497905.1. Taxonomy (NCBI): domain Eukaryota; kingdom Fungi; phylum Ascomycota; class Lipomycetes; order Lipomycetales; family Lipomycetaceae; genus Lipomyces; species Lipomyces japonicus. Next base: position 15,629 of record NW_027117898.1, read on the forward strand.
CTAATAAACATAGGTCGTTAAATCTGAGGAACCGCTAAAGCCGAATCGAGGTGCAGATCGTGGACGAGGAAGAGGCAGGGGCAGAGGGTCCGCCAGAGGAGGCCGATTTGAACCGCATTCGTCGATGGCTGCTGGACCATTTGGCAGTCCACAGGTAGTTGACTCTCGCAAGGGCAGAAGTCAAGCAATTGAGAGACTTGCACAACCATTATCATCTGGTCCAAGCATATTATCAAGTGGCAGTTTAAGAGTGCAAACAGACAGCCCGGTACCTTCTACACCAGGAAATGAAGATGCATCAAGAATAGATCCAGATGATCTTAGCGAAGATGATGGTATTGAGGGCTTAATTATGGAAAAAATCAACATTTCAAAGGTCACTAAAGTAGAAGGAGAAAATGCCAGGTATTTCCCTGTAAGAGACGAATCTGTAGTGGAAGGCGCAGGCGAAGAAGTTTTAGATGAAGAGGAAGTGGTGAGAAGATTTGAGAGATGTACATTTATATGACTTACTAATTTTTTATAGAATGCTCTCGAAGATGGAGAAAGCACGAATATACTGCCATCATTAGAGGCAGAGGATCTGGAAAGAAAATTATATTTTTTACAACTGGCTCCTATCTTGCCTGAGTTTGAACATTCAAACCGAGCTGCTGAAACCGAAGTCAAGGTGAAGGAAGATCCGGCGACAAAAGACAAAGGAAAAAGAGCCGCAGTCCAAGTCAAGCCAGAAGTTATTGATGAAGAGCGGAATGGACAGGTGGGACGCTTGTATGTCCATAAGTCTGGAAAAATTACTGTCCGTTGGGGAGGTATCGACATGGAGGTTTCTAAAGGGACCAGACCCGCGTTCTTACAGGACGTTGTTGCCATTAATCAAGGGCAACAAAAAGCTGTTTTATTGGGACAGGTGCAACAAAAGATTATCATAACTCCAAATATTGATAAGTTATTTGCAAGTAGCGACGACAGCGAATAAACTCGATATTAAAAGTTCAAGTATGTAGTTATATGATATTTTGTTTTTCACAGTCATGTTAATTTAGAAATGTAATGGTCAATCAAGTATAATATTAGACAAATAATGCAATCACTATATCTGATGATTTATATACATGCAGTGTTATAGCACTTGACCATATCTAATCGTCTTTTTGGTACTCATCTGGATAAAAAATCAATCGTTCAACCCCATCCTTTGTAAGCACAACTAACCGGATAACACCTCCTGAACTGCCATCCCATTTAATTGCTTGTGATAGAGCTACATATACGATTAGTCAATTGAACAATTCACAACTAAAGAAAAACACCAATCTAACACACCTGTCTTCACAAACTTGACTGTTTCATCCTTTGACATGTTTGGCTTGAAATTAATATTGCAGAAGCCGTATATGTAGCTAGATCCACTACCGGCAATAGCATAATCCTGCTTGTGGACGCTTCCACCTAATGGAATGCTGTACACTTCACCGCCATTTCGCTTATCATATCCGGCGACAATAATACCAGCGCTTAATTGGTCTTTATTGGTATAGCATAGCTCCTGGAATACTGAGGTGGCAACCTTGGTCGTAGGTGGTTCATTATGTAAAACCCTAGATAACAACTGATCAACATGAGGTACGCACATACTTGTATTTCACAACATACGTGTATAGTTGAAGATGATATTTGACTATATCAGCAACCGCCTGAGTGTCTGCAGCAGATCCGGATCTAAATGAATTAGACACAAATTCAAACCATAATTATCTCACATTAACAAACCTGCAGCACCATATAGTGTCGTGAACTTGGGTAAGCTTATCGGTTACACTTAAAACTATTAGCCTTTAGAACTTGATCAAAAACTGGCTGAAACTAACCGGTTGGCGATGAATGCACCCGTAGTTGTGCGACTGTATGACTGTGGTTAGAATGGACAATAAATCAAGCAGGTTCTGTTGTGTTCGTTTTACCTGTCAGCGCCCAAAATCACGCCCTCATCAAACTTAACCGCCATACTAATACAATGTTATAAATCGCTCCCTAAAAACCTTGCGTCTGAGATTCATCAAATATAGGTCCTTCCTTACATTGACGTTCCAAGGCTAGAATATAACAGTCAGCAACGCCGTACCATGTTTAGTAGCAGTTTCGAATCGACTTACTTGACCTCGCCGGTCTTCAAGGCCTGCATATCTACTTGTATTCCGTTCATCCTTGCTTGATATCAATTTAATCGGTCTTAGACGCGTGGAATTGATCTCAACGTGCAACGAATCGTGGTCCGTCCAACATGGATGGATAATACGGCGTTTAGTTTGTGATCCAGCTTCCATAGTGTTACCCGGCCATTGGATGCGGCGCTTCGTCAAGTATTATCAAAACCTCCTGATTCCTGCACGAGCGAAGCTGAACGAACGAAAGCCGACGTCGATAATGGACTTATCTTCGCAGGATTGGTCAATTAAAGTGCTGGTCAAGACGCTTAAGATACTATCAGCTACCGGCATTAGTTGTGTGGGGACACTTGCCGTGATTTTATACTTTGCGCAGTCATCGCTGATATACCCAAGCAATTTTCCGGTCGGAAGCCGGACAGAAGTGCAAACTCCAGATCGATTTGATATTCCATACGAAGACATCACGTTAGATACCAAGGATGGAGAGAAGATCAAGCTTTTTGTCATGAAAGTATGCAATTGTGGCGGAATTACTACCGGAGGACTAATGACTTGATAGCAACGGGATCCTGATGCTAGAACAAACGGACAGACGGTCATAATATTCTGCGCAAATGCTGGAAATATGGTATTCATTTATTTTTAATAATTGCTTTATGTTGTTCTTACAGGTTTTAGGGCCATCGGCTGCCAATTGCGTCTGCATTCTTCAAGATAATTGGATACAATGTGTAAGTTTAAACTTTTTACAATTGAGTATTTATAAGTTAGTTATTTACAGAAAAAAAATTTATAGTATACTTTTTTCATACCGAGGGTACGTCTTTAGTCACAAGTAACTTATTAATATACGTTCTGACAGCGGGTAGATACGGATTAAGCACAGTATGCATGATAAAGCTATAATACATCTCCAGTTGTGGGAATTAAATCGGAAATAGGGTAAACCAAACGAGGCCGGGCTAAAGTTAGACTCAGAGGCCGTGTTTGAATATATTGCGCACGAGAAAGAACTGAAGGACACCAGCATAGTATTGTATGGGCAGAGCCTAGGCGGAGCTGCTGCAATCTACATTGCCAATAAATACGAAGACAGGGTATGATGAAAAGATTCAGAATAATGAATAATTATGCTAATTTAACAAGGTATCGGGGCTAATAGTTGAAAACACGTTTCGAAGTATTCCCGCCCTTATTCCCAGGTATGGCATTCCTATTACAAATGTCATTGTGTTGCTGATTAGTGCAGTGTTTTCCCTATCGCCCAGTATTTCACGTTCCTGTGCCATCAGATCTGGCCATCCGAGAATATCTTGCCAAAGATTAAAAAAATTCCCATCTTGTTTCTAAGCGGCCAAAAAGACGAAATTGTTCCTCCAAGTCATATGAAACGGCTGTACGAGATCTCGGAATCTCCTCACAAGATATGGCGCCAGTTTGCCTCAGGGTATGTTTGTATTCAGTTTGCTTGGTTAGATCATATATATACAAATATTGCAGTTGGCTGATGTGGAAGTATAGAACCCACAACGAGACATATCTCAAAGATGGGTACTGGACGTCAGTAATTGACTTCACGAATGATTATGTAGACAAAAAGACCCAGTGAACGAACAATGGATGGTAACGTGAGTTATACACGGTACCCAGACTACCCGGATATGACGAATATGACGAATACGACGGTTCAAATTAATGTTTGTTTTTTGCACATCAACCTAGTGGCGAGGGATATTGCATGTGTAATAGTAATATACATTATTATGAGTCAGTAACGGGTTTATTGCACGCGCCACACTGCATGTGGCGCATTCAAGCATTTAGCGTAAAACTAAAAAACGTCGTTGTATTATCTATTATATAAGTAGCATTGGAAATCCTAGAGTTGCCAGGCCATTGTTGCATATTATTAGACCACTCTTTTCAATAATGACAACTGTTGCAGCAGAACACTCTCAGCTCGCGCAGCCTTCAGTTTCAGCTTCTCGCCGGAGGAGAAACAGAAACAAGCCGGGACACCAAAGCCAGCAGGCGTTCTCGGAAGGTCACCTGGAACTCAATCAACCAAATGATTTACAATCTCAACGCGAAATTAATGGTGGCAGACCGAGACAAGCCCGAAGAGGACAGGCTGAAAGGATTTCAAACAATACCGCCACAAACTCCTCGGATAACAACGAGGCCCAACAACCTAGTAATCCAGCAAGAGTTTTAAATGGGTCTAGAAATAGAGAACAGTCATCCAATAAAGGGTCACTGAAAAGTTCTAATCGGACTTCTCGGAAGCAAAATAGTAAACCACAGTCAAATGTCGATGTGCTATTTAACGGAAACGCAGATTTAACACCAGCCGCAGGTTCTTCAACAGATGCAAACCAGTTTGAAATAAACCCTCAAGCTCGTCCATTCCATCCACGATTTGTGAAGGCATCATTTGGAACTCAGCTCACTTTACCAGAATTAAGTGATAATAATCCGCAATCAACAAGCATCGATAAGCATTCACACAATCATAAAAAAATTGCAAAATTGGATTTAACAGGATATCTGGATACTACGGATTCTCAGAACGCACTGGCTGTTGACATTTTAACCGAAATAAATAGTGGCGATTATGAATGCATGATCTGCATTAATTCCATTGACCGCCGGTCAAGGATTTGGACGTGTGACACGTGCTATCGCGTGTTTCACTCAAAGTGCATTCAAAAATGGGCAAACCGGCTGAAGGCCAACGGTATCGAGTCAAATCCATCAATACCACTTGAATCCCAGGTATGGAGATGTCCTGGCTGTCAGACTTCACGAGCACCGGTGCCTGATTCATATAAGTGCTGGTGCGGCAAAGTCGACAATCCCAATTCAAGCTCATGGCTTCCACCCCACAGTTGTGGTGAAACTTGCAATCACGAGTATGAAAATTGCCCACATACCTGTCAATTATCCTGTCATCCCGGGCCTCATTCAAAATGCACTGCCATGGGCCCGCGAACAGATTGCTTCTGCGGGAAATCATCTTCTCAACGGCGATGCGTTGATACCAATTATGATGGATGGAGTTGTGGAGTCATTTGTGGTGAATTAATGCCTTGTGGAGTTCATACATGCCAAAAGCCCTGTCATCAAGGATTATGTGGTACTTGTGAAGCTACAGTACATGGAAGTTGTTACTGCGGGAAAGAAGATAAAGACGTGCAGTGTCGTGCATTACTGCCCCCTAAAAAAAGTCACTATGTTCAAGAAGATGGGAGCAAAAGGCACTGGGAAGGAATTTGGAAATGTTCCAATATATGTGGGCGGTAAGTAACATTTTCGAATAATTTTGAGCACAGGGAAATACTGACATGTTTCAAAAAAAGGTTTTTTGATTGCGGTACGCATCGCTGCCAAAAAACTTGTCATGCTCAAGATTTAGAACCAGCACATTGTCCCTTAAGTCCAAACGTAATTAACAAATGTCCGTGTGGCAAGCACACGATTGAATCGATTCTAGGTCATCCTCGAACTAGTTGCAGTGATGATATTCCGAGTTGTGCAGACATATGTTCCAAAAAGCTGCTATGCGGTCATACTTGTGAACAGGTATGCCACAAGGGCGATTGTGGACCTTGCCAGGCTAAGGTTACCACGCCATGTGTTTGCGGATACAGTAAGATTGCATTGCCATGTGCGGATTTGGTATTTGGCACTCCGAAATGTAAGCGTGTTTGCCGCATCAGGCTAAACTGCCAGCGCCATGAATGTGGTAACGTGTGCTGTTCTGGTGAGCGCATAGGTATGGAACGATTACGCAAAAAGAAGGACAGGTTTCAATTACAAAATTTAGATGATTATATTGAATCAGAGCATTTTTGCACAAAGACTTGCAATAATCTATTAAAATGTGGTAACCATCGTTGTCAAATGACTTGTCATCGAGGGCCTTGTCCATCATGCTTGGAAGCAAGTTTTGACGAATTAGCGTGTCATTGTGGTAAAACAATATTAATGCCGCCAATTCCATGCGGCACGAAACCGCCAAAATGTAATTACGATTGCATCAGGTCAAAATCATGCGCACATCCCGTTATTAAACATAACTGTCATGAGGATGACGAGGATTGCCCGAAATGGTGAGGTTTTTTTTAGTTAATTTAATTTAATATCAACAAGAAACTAACATTGACCAAATAGCCCGTATTTTGTTGAGAGACAGTGCATGTGTGGCAAAAAGGTTTTAAAAAACCAACCTTGCAGCCGTGAGCAAGTCTCATGTGGTCTAGCATGCAACAATCTTCTTAGTTGCGGAGCACATAGGTGCAAAAAAATATGTCACCGCGAAGGTGATTGCGAGGATCCATGCCATCAGCCATGCAATAAAATTAAGTCATGTGGTCATCGGGACGAATCACCGTGTCATTCTCCGTTTCAATGTGAAGAGGCCAAGCCCTGTTCTGCAATGGTCAGGATAACATGTCTGTGTGGTAATTTGTCTACGTCGGTGAAATGTAATGCTACCAAGGGAACGAAAGGCGCAAAACGGGAATTGAAATGGTAAGCATAATTTGTTATTTTTCGTGCAAGTTTTTTGACCTGACTCTTTCGCTTTTTTAGCAACGATCAATGTGCACTTCTTGCTCGAAACGCGCGATTAGCTGAAGCGCTCAAAATCGATACTGCCATTATTTTGGAAACTACGCTTGTTCATACCGAGCTTGTCCTAAAATATTACAGTAGCAACAAAAACTGGTGTGAATTGATCGAAAAAATTGTTGACGCGTTTATTATTGGCCAGCCTCCCAAGAGAATGCTAGCGTTTCCACCGATGAGGAGTACGCAACGGCAGTTTATTCACAGCCTGGCTGAAGCTTACCAATTGGAAAGTGAATCTCAAGATCCAGAACCTCACCGAAGTGTGGTGTTGTATAGAACTACGAAGTCCGCTTTACCGGAACGCACGTTATCCAAGTCATACCAGGTGTTTCTGAAGATGCAGGGCCCAGAAACTTCAACCCCGACCGGCAAATTGCCCATGCAAATGCGCAAACCACCAAAGCAAGCATTCAACGCGATATTATTGGAATCAGTCCGGATCGGTCTTACCAGCACGGAGCTGGAACACAAACTCAATCCGATAATTTCTGAATCAACGCCACTTCGATTTTCAATCAATTGGATTGCAGATGAAGATGTTATTTTGCAACCAAAGCCATCGTCACTTGCTGTGGATGAAATCGAAATCGAATTGGCAACCATAAGACCAGTGGTTAAGCGGTTAGTAGTTGCATCACAACAGCTGGCGTCGAACGTGGAATTATGCTGGGTCACAAGGATGAACACGATTGCATACAAGGAGTCGACTCGTTCTTTGAATTCTGATTCAACTACAACCGCTAAATTTTTAACTTCGATTGCCAGCATTCCGTCTACCAACTCATTTAGTATTTTGAGTGAAGATTCCATTTCGACAGCCGCTGTTGCGTCTGCAATGCCAGAAAAGAATTTTGCAGCGAAGACCAAAGAGTCATCTACTCCTGTGGCGGATTCATGGGAAGATATTGACACTGCAGATACTGATGAAGATAAACCGGCAGATCAAGGCCAAGATGAATCATCGGTCAATAGTCTACAACGAAGTGAAGGCTAGGCATGTTTTTTTTTGTCTGATTGTAAGTTTAAATACTTGTCTTTTAATTAGTTTCTTCTTATTTTCAGATAATATTTTAAATTTTTTGCGATTCTACATTAATTGGGTGTTTAATTACACACAACCCCATGACAAAGTGAAACGGCGCACTCATTAAAAACGCATGCCCTGTTACAATCACGTTGAAGAATTGATTATTAGAATGTAAATATTGTGGATAAATTTTTATCTTCTAAACTTTCGTATAATTTCATTGGATTGTAACTAGATTTTTTTGTTTTTTCTGTTTCAGCTTCAACTTCTGATTCTTCTATTTCAACTTCTTTAACTTCTGAATCTTTATCAATTTCTGATTCTACTGATTTATCTATTTTCAGCTTAATGGTGAAGTATTGTACTGTCAATACAAGGATTATAGGTTCGATTGCTATCTGTAGCTAGTAAAGGACGATGTATATCTCTGAAAAAAATAATTTTATTACTTTTCTTGCTGCTTCATCTAATTTATATATATTCATTTCTCGGTCTTATCCGGCCCCGCTTTAGCTTAGCTGACCTTATAATTCTTTAATATATTTTGGACCATTTTTTTATTAATCTATTTTATATATTTTGATTTTTTACTTAGGACCGGTCTCTCTTCTTTTACTTGTATTTGTGATATTATTACTAAAGCTAGAAATGGTATCAAATATTAGTTCTAAAGGTTTCTGTAGTTTAGATGCCATGGTAGGTGGTCTTGTAACTGGAGTAAAAGTTTCTAGTTTATTATTCACTTTTATAGAAAGGTAATAAATACCATTCTGGTACAATTGATGCGGTGTTGACATGAGTCCCCGATATCAAGTAAATAATTTTAAATATAAAAATGATTCATAAATTAGTTGACAAAAAATTCATAAGGAAACCAAGATATATAGAAATATCAGAATTAGAGTATCCATAAAATTTGCAAATACAAACAAAAACAGTGTAGCTCTAGTAGATTCCAGCAGTATGGAAGTCAAAGTCTGAAAAAAGAAATTATAGGCATGGCAGGATAAGCCACAAACTGAACCGTATAAGGATTAATTAAAAATTCTTTAAATCTGATACTTTATTTATCAAATAATCATATTTGTACCTGATCCAGCTTATATCTTAACGGAAAAAACAAAATCAATAACATAGAAAAAAAAAAGTAAGCTTTCGTAGTATCAATGAATAATTCATTAAAAAGGGAAACAGTTAATAAATTAAATACAAAATTCGGGTAATTTCTTAGGAGAATTCTTAAGTTTAAGTGGAGCTTTCCAAAGATCAGCTATATTCGGGTCATTAGGTGTCTATTAAACTAATTAATTAATTTCGTAGTAGTAAATTTATTAAAAATATTATAATTAATTCTAATTTTAATTTAAATTTAAATTTTGAAGGTCTTTTCTCTACTCTAAGTACTATCTATTATTATATCTTTTGAATAGAAACCATTTAAACCTGGGATTGCCATTAATGATAACGATGCTATTAATATACTTCAATATGTAAATGGTAAGAATTGTAATAATCCTCCATATTTTCTCATACTTTAAATATTTTAATTGTATCATTACAAATTTGAAATTAATATAAAGAATATAGCAACGGTAAAAAATTTAGTTTTAGTGGATTAACATTAGCAAGAAAATTTAGGTTAAAAACATTAAAGAAAGTTTATAAAAAATTTGGTAAAACTTTTACAAAACAATAAAAAAAGAACAGAAAAAACAGAAAAACCAAAAAAACCAAAAAACAAAAAAAGTACCGTTCTCACTAAACTACAAAAACTAGAGCGGGTGGAATTTTTTCCCAAATTTAATTGAGTGTCCCAAGCGCGTCACTAAATAGTGACCACATAAATTGAAACTGAAATAAAACAAGAACCCACGAATAACTTAAAAACCTGACGAGGGAAACAACAATTCAATAAAGGAATTTTATTACAATGACAAAATTTCCGTTCATTGACAATATTAAGACGAAGTTGTCCAGCATCCCCGAGGATGTACTCTAACATCTTGGAACAAAGTAAATTACATTTGTATTAGTAAAGAAAACGAAAAACATTAATGTTGCGTTACAATTTCTAAAAGTAAATAAACTACTATAATCTTGCCTACTGTAGTTCGTTTATAGATTTTTGTTTTCTTACGGCCAAATCATCAAAAATAAAAAAAATAAAGCTTTAAAATTGCAAAAATATAATGCCTCGGGAGGGAGTCGAACCCACGACCTTGAGATTATGAGACTCACGCTTTAACCAACTAAGCCACCAAGGCATTTTCTTTGTTAACATTATTATTTATATTTTAATTAAATGCATAGGGTTAGGGCAATTTTAAAAAAAATTAAGAAAAAAAAATTTGCTTTTCTATTTCCTTTTCATCGGGCTTGCTCGACTCCCTTATTTTAAGATAAAATGGAAAAAGTTCTAGTTAGTGCCGTTTGGGTTACTCGAGTCTCTATTGTGGTCTGCGGCACATTTCCAGTCACTGGTTATAATGTGAGGGATCCCGGGGTGCCAGGATTGGAGAAGATTGCACAGTTGTGAGAAAAACATTGGTTTTTCGGAAACGGCTGCAGGGTCATAAATAGAGGCGTTCAGAGTAAGGACTGAGTCTACTAGGAATTGCCCAATCAAAACTCTGCCATCGGAAGATTGTGTGTAGATGCCAGTGTACTCTAGGGCAGGATGGGCCTTCCAGAGAATGCTTGTCTGCTCCGCTATCAGCGCTCCTCCATCTGGGTGAAGGGCGAGCCAGCGATCTTGGAAGTTGGTGGAATGGTGTGGTGAGAGAAAGGAACATTCCGATAAGCAGAAGATGTGAGAGGGAGAATGATGAAAGAAGGCGAACCATCTTTCTATGCGTCCAGGGCTTGTTGCTCGCTGG
>NW_027117899.1:0-24994 GCF_038497905.1 Lipomyces japonicus
ACATATAAAAAAGAAGTTTTTCTACAACTGTGTCAATACAATATATATTAAAAACATGTATAACTTTGCAATTATTATTTAATCATTTGTAAAAAATTTTGCTTATTCGTATAGTAATGGGTATAGTATTACAAGGAATCGTATCGCCCATTGAAGTATAACGTACTCACTCCGCAACTCTACGAAAACAGCTCAAACAGCTCTGATTAAAACAAGCCGAAATCTGATAAATTAGATACATCTCCAGCCTCTGGGCAGGTCCTTACGACAGATGTGACAAAGCCGCGCGCCCGTTTTATGCCACTCCGATAACCCATCACGTCCTTCCTCCTCAACCACACCCTTTTCCGCCAAAATATGAATGGCTTCCTCATCCGTAAGGGGTCCCAAATCTTGCAATCGTGTCCTTTTAGCCCTCTGGCGACTTTTAGAGGGCCTCTTTGACCCATTCGAAGTGCCTTGACCTGACTAGTTAAGCGGTAGCTGGTGGCTATTTGCTACTACAGCATATGCCCAACTAATCAGCAGACTTCAAATTGATATCGGGGAAGCTTCCTTGGTGCCTAGCAACCCGATCTTTAATTAAAGTCAATTGCGAAATGGCTTCGATGGCGGTCTGGAGCGTTCTGAGAAACCCAAATTTGGGACGGCCCGCCAGGGTTTCTGGGAGTGTGTGTTGTTGTCCGAAAATTTGCATCAAGCTTCGAAATCAATGGCTTACAAGTGTAAAAAAAAACTGAACCAGGCCCTCGGAAGCCACTCTCCACGTTGTGTTGTATAAAAATCATGTAGAAGGCGGTCTGACACGCAGAGAAAAAGTCATCCTTTGTGATGTGTGTAATTTTGGCGCGGATAATGAACAAGATCTCGTTTTCGTAGGCTCTTTTTAATGGGCTTAAAATACCAACGTCGAAAGCCTGGGTTAAATGTGGGGAATGGGCCAGCAGCAGAGTGGAATAATGTCGTTTTTCTTACAGTATTCGTTAAAGTCGGCATTGATGTGGCTCTCATTTGACGTCGAGTACCAGCATTCTCCAATGACCTTTTTGACGGGCCCATGCTGATCAAAGTGTTTGAGCCATTGGCCGGTAGCATGGTCAGTTCAGCTGATTTGAGTCGTTCTAACCGTCCAGTTGGCTGAAATGTGACGACTAGCTTACAAATTTGTTCCGAACAATGACTATTCCTTCCCTGAATTTGGTCCATCATAAAGCCGGTTTCGTCAAAGTTTTAGAAATCGCTGTTCAACGATACTTTAACAACCAGCCGAAACCATGCTCTCAATGTGTCAGAATCTTCTTGTACAGCCATCTGTTAGCCGTAGACAAACCCCGAGCCGAAGACACGCGTGCAAAGCGCTGCTTGTAAAGCAATAAAGCGGTCGGCCCAGTTCTTCCCGGCGCGTTGTGCCCCGCGTTTAGACATCAGAAGATCGGCCATATCGTGCACGTCGCATCTCCGAGGCGAAAACACAATTGGGAATCCAACAGCAATATATATTAAACATTCACCTTCTCTTCGGCCGTGGTCAGAATCGGACTGCCATTGGTTTTGTCGGCCTGGTGGAGTCGTCCGGCCATTCTGTGCTGAAGCTTTGTTCGCGGAACGTTGAACTGCTTTGCAAGGTATCGAATACTCAAATTTAAACTCTATTGCTTCGACTCAATCGCAAGAATAAATCGGGATTCGAGGTTGCGTGAGAAAGCACGTCTTAAAGGTTGGGTAGGTGGTGGAGTGGTGAGCGAAAACTATTTCCCCTGTGCATGTATGTATATCTGGCAAAACGGTCGCAAATAGCGGCATCGATATTGCAATCTGCCACTTTATCAAAGATGAATAGGTCCAGAGGACGGCTATATAATGTCTAGGGAACTGCTGCAACTTCCTATTACCCCTCTCCTCTCCTTAGTGTCAACTGTCTGCTTCGGATTAGTCTCCTTGGAGCTCGCTGGTAATATATTATATTATTAATCCTCCTAATCCTAACCGGCCGGCAGGGTCATCACAGCTGCCACGTCGTTCAGCGCGTGACATAAGGATTGCCTAATTACGTACGTAGAGCAGCCCGTATCAGTTATCGCACAGATATTCTTGCCTGCAATGTTTATAACAATGGCAGCAACCTCCGTGCTTTCGGGTTGGTTGGTCGGTCGGTCGGTGTCAAGTTCATGAGTTAATAAACATTGCAGGCACATAGTTATACGAATAATTGCCAATAGTAATATCGTAATCGTATTCGAATGCGCAAATATATGAATACGAATACGAGTGTACCTGTGATATCATGTCCACCCGTATCTTGGAATATGTTTTACAAGTCTGCAAGGCATTTCATTTTGAAGTGCCATTGCTGATTGGTTTTAAATCTCAATTTAGTCAGTCAGGAAACGTGACTCTACTTAATTGAGTCAATTTTTGTACATACGTATTTACTGCGGTTTCCTTCGTAATCTTGAAATTTTACTACCATTTAAATGTGTAACTTGGTTCAGTTAAAGGGTAAGATGAGAAATCATAGAACCGTATTTATAATCCTGACCCTGCAAAGCAATGGCTTGTCAATTAATAAATAAACATATTGAACCAATACAATCAGTCAATCGTCCCTGTCATTTTCAATTCAAACTCCACCCGCCCCACTCCGACCCAGGGATGACTTCTTCGCTGTAGCCCTCATACCTGTCGTGTGGACCGAAGATAAATTATTTGCCAGACAAGACCTTCCTCGGTCTTGCCTGGCACGTCTCTCTTTTACAATTTCAAAATATAGAGGAAGGGAAATTTTTCCTTTTCCCTTTTTCAGAGCCATGAACCGTCCGGTAATTTACCAAGTCTTGCTTGCGGCGCGGGCTCGAACTAGAACCACGGTCATCAGTCAGACACGGTCGTACAGTTCACATCCCGGTACTTTGAACTCGATCGCTAGCACGCGATCTAAAATCACGACACTAACTCTTCATCAGTTGTATCGTGACAATGTTCCAATTACAGTACGTGTCAAAACCATCAGGGGGTAAATTTTTTTTTTTTTTTTTTTTTTTTTTGGTTCCTTCTAATTTATTTTCAAGGCTCTCACTGCTCATGATTTTCCATCCGGTTTAGTGGCCGACAATGCTGGCGTTGAAATTGTTCTCGTCGGCGACTCTTTGGCTATGGTGGCACTTGGTTACGAAAACACAAACATGCTCACGTTAGATGAGATGCTGCATCATTGCCGGGCCGTGGCACGCGGCAGCAAAACTGCGTTCCTGGTTGGCGACCTGCCGTTTGGTTCATACGAACAATCACAAGAAATTGCAGTGCAAAGCGCAATCAAAATGGTCCAGCAAGGTCATGTGGAAGCCGTCAAGCTTGAAGGCGGTCACGAAGTGGCAAAAGCGATCAGTGCCATAACCAGGTTCGGCATCCCAGTGATGGGTCATATCGGGTTGACCCCTCAACGAAGCGCTGCTTTAGGTGGATTTAAAGTACAAGCTAATACGATTCAGTCGGCAAGAGACTTATTAGATACTGCTCGTGCGTTACAACATGCCGGATGTTTTGCTATCGTGTTAGAAGCCGTGCCGTCCGAAGTGGCCAGAATCGTGACCGAATCTATTGATATCCCCACCATCGGCATTGGTGCCGGGTCTGCATGCTCTGGACAGGTTTTGGTGCAACTGGACATGGTGGGCGGGTTTCAAAAATTTACCCCCAAGTTTGTTAAGAAATTCGATAACATATACGATCGGCAAATTGATGCCATATCTCAATATGTTGATCAAGTCAAGGCAAGACAGTTCCCTGGCCCTGAACATTGTTACGGCATGAAAACGAAAGAAGATGCACAAAGACTGATTGAGTGGGAACAAGAAAAAAAATCCAAAATTTAAAATAATGAAAACACAGGGATTAAAAACCATATAGATAAAGTATTCTGTACGTTCTAAAAATTTCTCTTTTCCATAAGTTCACGTGCCATGTGATCTTGGCAGACTGTGGTGGCCAATTTTAAAATTCCATGCGACATTTTTTTACATTCGGCTTCAAGCAAGTTAATGATTTGAGCCATGCGAGTTTGCTTACGTCGTAGCACGATTAAGATAGACATGTACGCGATTGCTCGCAATTCATGCCTAGTTACCTTGTTAAATCCGTCATGTTGAATGAAACGACAACCTGCTTGCAGTACGCTGCTAATCAATGCAAACACACGGTCAGCTGAAACATTGCATTTGATAGTGGCAATCAATGTCCGGTGATAGCTACTCATTCGCATGGCCCAATCAAAAAAAATGCGACCCCAATTCTTTAATAATGACCATCGCGCGGTGAGATTACTCTTTTTGCCAAACATCTTGGCTGCCATGCCTTTGAACGCACTTAATTATTACCATATTAGCACTTTAAACCAGCCCAAACAAGTTTGAAAGCAAAATATTTCCAACAAACCTAATGTTTTTAACCGTGAACGCACGAATCGGTTGATGGCTAAACTCAACAGTTAATCCGTCTCGCACCGGGCCCGTAGTTTTCAACAAGTCCCGCCTGACATCTAATGTCTTGGTATGAACCGTCAAACCGCAGTATGGGAATTCATACGTGCCACTTAGTCGTGGTATTTTGCCAGTTGGAAGCGTAATGTCAAAATTAGCCAGTGATTTGGGCGCATTGACGAATGCGCCATATTCATCATGGCCTATATGATTATTAGTTTTAATTCAAAAGCTTGTTTACCCCAAACGTTTTTATTGATTTTACCTTTGGCAATGATGCGACAAAATTCCTCTGCTTGCGATTTATGAAGAGAAATAAACAAAAAATCATCAGTCAGTCGAATCAGTAAGCTATCCATATCATTCATAGTGGCAAGCAATTCTTGCTCTAATTCGCCGTAAACTAATGCACATAAAAAAGTTGAGATTGTTGATCCTTGCGGAATGCCAATTTTTTGCTTATAAAACTTGCCACCAATCTAAAACAACAACCAAAAAAAAAAGTTAATAAGCAGGAATTCTCCTCTTAACATGCTTTATCTTTTACCTTTACAATATGTGCACCCACATGTTCTGCCAACAGTTTAATTAATTCATCTCGCTCATAAAAATTTGCCCGAACTCCGTCAACCACGATTTTGTTGTCGAACTTGGCCGAGCAACGTAGCAAGTAACGAACAAAGTCGATCTCATCAATTGCCTCACGTGAATTTTGTCTTGGTCGCAAAATTCCAGAATAAGCTTCCTGGTGCCACTTCAACCTAAGCTGACCGTTTTTTTTATCTGCAATTAAAAACCGACGGGTTCGATATTCTGACACGCTTAAAAATTTAGTGGCTGCACTATACGCTCGTGCCTGTGGAATCGTATCAAAACATGATTTAATGTCCATTTTAACAAAAAATAATTTTTTTTTCCCAAGCAAGTCTCGTTCTGACAAGTTCTGTCGAAATTGGGCCAGTCGATCGTAAATTTCATTACTAGAGAAAACTGATGATCCCAAAAATGTCGGATTTATAACCCGCTCGTATTGAAATACTTGCAGTAAAGGTTTTAAACACTGATTTATGCTGCCTCCAACTTTGGGATAAATTGCATTTTCAAAAATTCCATACCTTTCTTGTCTCCTACTTAAGCGCATTATTAATCGAACGCCCTTGTCCTTTGGCATTAACCGAACAGTTCCAAACCCGGTTAGCCGGTTATCAAGTTCAATAATGTTTTTTGCCAGCATCGGGGGTATTTCTTTAAACATTGAAGTCACAATTGAGTTCATGGATGGCTTGGTAACTTTGTTCCACACATCTTGTCTAAAATATGCAAGACTATTTCTAGAAGCTGCAGTATCACTCACGTAAAAGCCGGATCTAAGAATTGACGGAATCAAACCGTCAAAAATCCAATAAACAAATTCACCCAGTAACATCGTTCGCTTGCAAAATTCACCCAATGGCATCGATCTTGAATCATACCGTTCAGAACCAAGCCATTCGATATCGGAAATTTTCAGCCCTTGCATAATGTCATGAAGAGAGATTTTTTCATACCGGCGAAGATAAACGAATCGATTAACATTATTCATCAAACAATCTTGATTATGTCGCGATCCCAAGACCTGCAAGGGCAACAATTTTCTTAAAACCATGCGAACATATACCGACACCTGACTTGGCAACGTAACAAAATCCTTCATACCCACTTTTTCATTTGCAATTTGAGAATAGCTTGGCTCTGCTTGATTTGAAAAAAAAATTTCTTCATGCACGCCTTGCTTCAATTTTTTATCTGCATTCTTCTTTTGTACTGTCAATTTCAATTTCAATGCAAAATAATAATAATATTAATAGTAGTAGTAATAATAAGAACACACCATTGGACAGTAGTAACGTATTAAACGATCATAGGGACATTTTTTATGCCGATCTAAAATTTTTTCCATAATTTTAAAAGCAGTGCCTTTCAAATTTTTCGGTACTGATATAGATTCATCATTGAAATGCATCTTTGGTAACGTACGCGATAACCTTAGAGCAGGTAGATCCATGATACTCGCTAACCTAAATTGCTTCCTAAATATGCATTTTAAAAGAAGTTTGGTACCATGAGATCCGGAATACTCTGCACAACGAAAAAGATCGGCTATTAACGTTAGTCCAAGAATAATAATTTGCGACTTCACGGCATACATGAAATATCTGGCGCTAAAGAATTTGTCTTTGCAAGGTGATGAAATAAAACTTTAGATTTATTCAGATAAATCAAATTGAATTCTGGCCTAAGCAATTTATTTTTTTAGCATATGATTAGTTGCAAATTTATGCGCTCACATACACGCCACTTAGTTGTTTCATGCGCTTTGCGGTATCTTTAGAAGTTTGAGATAACGAAGCAATATCGGGACCTTTGATGGATGTTAATACAACACGTTAGATCGACTTGTTTTAGTCATGTAATACCAATAATTTGCAAAAAAGTTCTATCAATAATCTTTACAAAAATGCTTGCATTCAATAACAAAAAAAGCATCGCATTCTCGCCGATTCTACATTATTAGTATGAAACATGGGCTCGGGCAGATGTAATTTCTCACCTATCAAGTAAAATTTGCCATGGAGCTGTGCAAAGAACTTTGTAATGACTGCTGAAAAATTCTTGAATGACACTGTTTGCTCCTGTGGTTCCTTCACTTGTGAGCTATATATTTTTGGTAAGCTGATTTGCCAAATGGTATTTATTAACGACAATAAAGTACCGTACATTAGTGAAACCGCAAGTAATTATATTCTTTGACGAACAATGATGTAGTCTAACCACCACCCTGTCTAAAATCTGAATACTGGATTAGATTCAAGAATTTCACTCATTCGACCAAACTGATAAAGCATACATCCTTTATTTTATGACTTCCAGGAGTAGACAACGTGACTTGACGTAATAACACGTCCGCAGACTTTTGGAACTCATCATTTTCGAAAATACCAACCACAGATGTTTTTAAAATTTGAACATAGTCCTCATTGTCATTCTGATAAATTAACGAGGGGCAGGGTTGCAAGCATGAATTTAAAAACTTTTCCAGCGTGCACACAGAAGTAAATATGGTTTTCAAAAATTTGATCCTGCCATTGAAATAATAACTTCCGTGTTCAGACTCTTGCGCCTTCCGCTTCTTACCTCGAGCCATGCATGCATGAGTTTTGTTTTGTTTTGTTTGGTGACTTTGTTTAACGCGTCGCGTAATATAATTGATTGTCCAATAAAGCGTTGTCTAACAGTCATATAATGTTGCAAAAAATTACGCACAATATTAAATCGCCGGTCGGCAAAATAAATCTGAAAATTAAATATTGTTCTAATTTTTGAATCTATAGGCAATTGTGCCAATATTACAAGATCAAAAATGTTGGTTTATACATCTTCACGTATGGGTGAACACCAAAACGATGCGCGAGATGTGCCTTAGCGTACAATCAGTTTAGGGTCAGCGTGGAACGAGGTGGATCTCTGATGCACATATAGCAGCTTGCCCAGCCAGGCACGGCATAAACGATACTCCATATATATTAATTGAAGCTATACGACTATTAAATAACAATCTTCATCGTTTAATATTTCAAATAGTAACTATTTCAAACAATTTAAGCCATTTTTTTTGTGTGTATAAAATTTAAATTTGCTGTGTGGCGGCATAAGTGAATGGCAAGGCGATACACAATCGAGGAGCTCAAGGCTCTGGAACAGTCACCTTTGGTAACTGTGCCAGAGTCTTTAATAGTTAATGAAGAATGGGCTAGGTACTTTAACATTTTATTCTTCAAATTGGCCATTGGTTTAGCTAAACTTGCTTGCAGTTTGAAAGAAAAGAAGTTGATACGAAAATCGAGCGTGTCTAAAGGCAAAGCATCCGAAGATGATGGCATTAAAAAACTGTAATTACTTCAACATGATGTGGGTTTTTTTTGGATGCTAAAACTGATAGGAATCAATACGCCAAGGATCGATCTAATCCTTTGAAGAGTATGAACGCATGATCAAGTTTATTGTTAGCATGTATTCTAACAATTTTTTTTTATTTTTAGAAAAAGAAGAAATTATTTTGGGTCCGCCAAAGATTTCATTTGGTACTTCACGCAAGAGTTTAGAAGATCCTGAAAGTATTGATGGTGGCCATGAAGGCGATTACCACCACGTACGACGATCTTCATTTCGTTCAAACGATGACGAGCCAACCTCGTCGTTTCGATTTAACAGACTTAGCAGCAGGCCTAGTGAAGGAAGCACCTTTGTAAGACGCTCAGCGAGGGAAGATGATGTCGAAGGCTGGAAAGACGTTCCAAGACGGTACTCTCGCTCAAATCTAGGATCTGAGGACAGTCATGATCGAAATAGGATACGCGATCGACGTTCACGAGATGGCTCGACAATTCGAAAGGATGAAGGATCGTGGAGGAATCATGATCGTCAAGGTGATAAGCGGGAATTTACAGATAAGGGCAGGCACGAGCGACTGCTTCATACAAACATTGAGAAGACACCGGAATGGTTTGATTCGACACCTGTGGAAGGTGAAAGCTTAAGCACGTCAGAATTTGCAACTGTAGTATCGAGGAGTGGAGTCGTGGGTCTTTCTGGTGCAACTGTAATTGGGAAAAGCACCAACAGCAAGTCAGATGAGGTAGCAGCAGCCGCAGGCAGAGCAGCGCAAGTTGGAAGAGGTGGAGGAAGTCATTCGATTGAAGAGTTTCAAGAATGGAAGGCTAAGATGAAGGCTGCTGATAATGAGAGAAAGGGAAATAAAGATGAAAAATTACCTGCGAATGATAACAATGATAATGACTTTGCGATTGAAGTGGCTGCGAACGTGTTGAATCAGGATGGCGTGGACAAGTTTTTTGGCTTGTTTAACAATCAAGTGACTACGGACGAGGTCAAGGAGCTTTCTTCACAAATAGCTAAGTTAAAGGCAACTTCTGATGGAAATCGATCGTCGAGATTTTCCTCTTTTTTTAGAGATGAATCTGGTCCACTTGAAGCTTCCAAAAGTGAGCAACCTGACAAGATAATTTTAATATAATTTTTTTTTTCAAATTTGCTAATATTTTTTTTTTTTGGCAGGCCCGGAAGTAATCCCAAATCCAACTACAGTTGAAGTTAAAGATGATTTGAGTGATGACAAGAAGGGATTTGAACGTATCTTGGCCAAGTTAGGAACACGATCTAACAGATCAAGTCAGGTTTCGACTCCAGTGCCAACGGAAGTAAATGTGAATGAGAAAGAAGAGGCAATTCAGTCTTTAAAGAATAATTCGGATGTGCAATTTTTAATGGGTTTGATGAATAAGTCTAAGCAGCAGCAGGAGAGTAAGTCTGATAATGTCGGAGTGCAGAATCGGCAACAGCAACAGCAACAGCAACAGCAACAGCAACAGCAACAGCAACAGCAACAGCAACAGCAACAGCAACAGCAACAGCAGCAAATATTAGACAGATCAAGCGTTAATATTTCGTCCCGCCAACCTGTGTCAGAGTATGGTCCAGTGCCACCATATTTGCAATCGCAGAATAATCAACCACTGCCCCCTCCAGGTTTAATCATGCGATACAATACCGGGCCAAATGATATTAATAGTGGTCCGTCAGTACCTCAGGGAGCACCAGGACGGGGTGTTCCACAATATGGAATCCCGCCTCCGTGGAATGCGCCTTTACCTCCTCCGGGAATTCACCAAGATGGCAGCGGCAGGCAACCGCTAGCACCATTACAGTCGCGCATGTTTCCACTAGGACTTGGATCGGATAGTTCTAACCGACAACATAATAATAACAGTCATTCGGACAGGCCAGCAGGGTTCGCAACGTTCCCGCCCGGCATTTTACCGCCGCCAGGGGTAAACATACTTCCCCCGCCTTCAAATTTTTTCTACGGTGGTCCACCGCCCCTTTCGCCTCAGTTTCCGCCTGGCATAAATGCCAAAGATTTGCGGGAGTATGGTGGTGTGCCACCGCCATTGTCACCTGATGGTAATAGAATACCACTGCAAGTCAATAATAACAATAACGGCTTGCCACCGCTGTTCCCATATGGCCATTTGCCGCCACCGCCTGGCATGTTTTCGCCACCAATGAACAACGGAAACAATAACAGCAATAATAATAATAATAATAATAATAATACTAATAATAACACCAACAATTCCGCCGGTCAACTATTACCAATCCCAAGCGTGGGAGGGAGCTTGAATAAGGTTGGCAAGTAACAATTTTAAGACGATGACACTTGATGATTAGTACACACTACAATAGGCGGCGCACGTGATTGGAGTATGTGTTACGATCTATCAGTGCCGCACATTATATATAGCTCGATATATGGTCAAATTATAAATGCATTCAAAAAAAAAGTAAATCGTGCAGCAAACACAAGAATCACATTGTAATAGCATGAAGTCTTACGTAGTAAGTAAAGGTAGGGTAAGTTACCAGGGCGATAAAATAATGGTCATTGGAAAGTGTCGAGAGTAGGCAACGAGACGAACAACCAGCGGAGAAGGACTGAGTTTGCTTGGCTTACTCGTCTTGCGGGTGCTCAATCAAAAGACCATTTGACCTGGTTAAATATTTTATATTGATATATATTACGCAATGTATCGCTGGAATATTACGCATGTGAAGATATAAAGCTATAAACCTAGTTATAAAACCCATGGATGAAATCTTTCTTTTAAATAGCGAATCCAACTTTGCAAACAAATATAAGGGATTGATATGCAAATGTTTAGTTTTCCAAATGCAAATTGTTGTTATTACTATCTCCTGTCGTACGACTCGCCAAATAATAATAACACGTTGTATTTTTAGCAGGCGTTGTTGCATATTACATAACGCCAAGTCACACCACTCCTCCTAATGCAAATCATCAACCACACCACTTTCGTCACGAGGGAAATCCTACAAGCAGGCCACAAATATGACCATTTTTTTTATCTCAATACATAGTCCATGCATGAACTGATTGATACCTGGAAACTACATAAATACCCCCTCGTCTTACCTGATTATGCGTTCTATTCTTTCTTATTCATCATCCACTCAAGTTTCAATCTGTTTGTGTAAACAGCATTCGCAAGCGACATAACTGCTAAAGTTTTTGCCTGGTTATTTTTAATCTTTATTTTTTCTTTTCCTATTACTACTACTACGTTTACATAACAATGAGATTCTCACCAATCATCCGCAACATTGCCATCCATGCTGCTAATCCATCGCAATTATTTGTTTCCAAAGTGGCAGCCACAGGTGGTCGCACGGTATCCATCCCCAAGAGAATTAAGAATTTGTCAGATCATCCGACTCTCATGGTTGCATCCTACGCAGCCGCCATGACTGGATTTTTCGGCATTTGGTTCGCCATTCAGAAGATTGCGTTGAGGGATTTCCCAGTTAGGAAGAGACCGCTTGGCGCATAGATACGAATTGGGTTTTAGTTGATTGTTTTTATACATATTTTGTTTTTGTGTTGTTGGTTGGAGTTATCGTGGTGCATTTTATATTTTTTTTTCTATAGCGATTAATATATATGTCTATATACATTTGAAGTTATGATAGAGTATATCGTAAAAATTAACTCAATTTATGTGAAAATATTGTGTACCATTTATTTTTGGAATTAAATTGCTCGATCAACACTCATATTGGGATCTGGCAAGTCAGCCCATTTATATCACTCATGGATTTGTACGTTCAAACGAAGTGTTCTCATACTTGAAGACCAAGACATGCAACTAACATTACTTGAATATATACAATCTAAAACAATTTTCTGATCCAATTCTCAAAGTCGAGACTCAAAACCCATTTGGCACCTTTGACCACTTCCTCATCCCATAAGTCCTTAATCGTCTCATTCACGCTATCACGCAGTCGCAATTCCGATGGTTCTTGCACATTCACCAATTTAGGATTATTAGTGTCGACTGCCCTGACCAAATGGTCCTTGGACTGTGAAATGGAAGATCGGGCCAACACGGTGTCGGATTTGACCTTGCTGCCGAACAGGTACAGCAGAGTGGATGAAGTCGCCACACCTATAGAACAATCATATGCCATAATTAATAATGAAAATACTTATAAACAACACGCGTCTTACCGGCGACAAATCCTAGTGTCCGACTCATTGTGTATAAGTTTTTCTTCTTTTATTGAACCTGATTTGTTAAATGTTGGTTAGTTTTGTAAAGTGTGAGGCAACGACCGAGACATTTGACACAAGCCCCTTTTCTACGCTTACAACTTCTCGGGGGAACGCCAGAAAAATCTGCCAACGATAATGCCATGATTATTGCATATCAACACATTGCATAATGCCATCTCAAGGTCAAGTTCACCGGACACTTGGAAGGTAGGTTAGAATAAATTAGAAGCAAGCATGGGGTTGATCATATATGCTGACAGTATTTGTTGCGGTTTAAAGGTCGAGCGCTCACCGGCGTGCGTTGTTGCGCAACCTGGTGTCGTCCGTGATAGAGCACGAGTCAATTACGACCACGTATGCGCGAGCCAAGGAAGCTCAGCCATTAGTAGAGCAATTAATCACGAGTGCAAAATATGGTAACTCGCAAGGCCGGTCTAAAATTTATGGCTTTGTGTTCAAGCCAGAAGTTACGATGGCTCGATTGTACGACGAGTTGGCACCACGTTACCAAACTCGGACCGGAGGGTTCACCAGGTTGCTGCATCTTGAACCCCGATCATATGATGCCGCACCAATGGCGGTATTGGAATTGATTGACGGACCAAAAGATTTACGGTTTTATTTGACCGCCAAAGCGATCGCACGAGCGCAGGTTGAGGGATTGAAGCTCGACAGGGCCACACAGTTCAACAAGAAGAAAATTGAGAAAGACGAGGGCCGGGCAGAAGCATTAACGCAAAAGGTCGAGTTGTTCAAACAAGTTTTTTTCACTGGTGAGGGCAAGGACATTGAATTGCTACGGTTGTCGAGTGAGAACGGCGCCAAGCATACTGCATGAATTTTTTTTTTTCAATAACTGTACAAAAGAAATAAATAATTATATTAGTTATATAATACACATTGTATATATTTCTTGACCACCCTTAGTTAATGCAAAAAATAAAAATAAAAAAAAAAATATGTATCCAAAAACTCCGTATGTATTCGTATCTCGCCCAATCTGAAATGTACAACAATTTTGTTTTTTTTCATGACTCCGTTAAGTCGTTCGTACCGGCATTTATGGATGCAAGTTCCCGATCATACAGCGCAAGCAAATTAACATGGTCTTGGACGACTTGCCGATGACGTTCTAGTTCTTCCTCGACTCGCCTGCGCTTGACCGCAAGATAATCTCTGGTCCTGCTAGGACTGTGCTTGATGTCGTCTGGCAAGGAAATGGAGGGTAAAACTGATAATGATGATGAAGATGATGATGTTGGTGATGCTGGAGTCGAAAAAGAAGAGGTCAACGCTGCCGTTTTTATGGTAGTTACGGCCGGGTTAAGAATTGAAGATATGCTGTTTACCCTTAAGTCGTGGTCTGCGTCTGAGCCGCCGCGCTTGCGAGAAGTAGCAGCTGGCTCGTTGCTGAGCATGGCGTGCAGCGGAGGCAACCGCGCAGTTTCGTTGGCTCCGGTCGATTCGACGACATTGACTGCATTGTTCTGCCCCTCGGCGGGTGGCAGTTTTGGCGACGGTATGTCAACAGGCCGGGTGAACACCGCAGACTCGTTGCGGAACGCGCCGGTGAAATCAATCGAAGGCGGTGGCGGCGGAAGCACAGCACCGGGATCGGATGGCGACGAGAAACGCAGCGGCGGCAGCGCCGTGGCCGTGACAGGCGGCGCAACCCTTTTCCTGCGCTTGATTACCGACTTCTTCATCGCGACCGGCCGGTGGACGCCGTGAAGCTTGTAGTACAGGCCTAGACCGTTAGTTACCCCGTGTCCATCACGTGATTTTATTTGTTCGTACTTACCGCAGGCGTTGCATATGGTGTGGCCGGCCTCGTCGCGACGCCAAAGAGGCGTGATTGTGGTGCGGCAGTTCTGGCATGCCACTACTAATGAAGGGTCTCCAATGGCGGCAAACATTTGCGAGCCTGGTCCCGACAGCGCCGCCGATACAGGCGATGTTGGACTATCGGGATCCAAGCCCGAGTCCTGGGTTTTGTTGACCACGGCGGCAACTTTGGCCACCCGATTGTTAAATGCGGGGCAACCTGAGCAGGCGCGTGAGCCTCCGGTGCCGTTACAGTGGCCATCACCAGGGCATGACCCGGCTTGATGATCGCTTGCGGCAGTAGCTAGTCCAGAGCTATCAGCAGAACCAGCCGCGCTTGCAGTTGCGGTATGAGGCGGCCGTTTAAGATTCACTGGTCGTGATGTATTGCGAGCCTTGAGATATAGCCCGCAAGCATTGCAGATCGTGGACCCATCTGGCGCTCTTCTCCATAGCGGCGTGCGAGTCGTGCCGCAATTGGAGCATACCTGACCGCCACCACTGCCCTGAATGGCAGCAAGAGCAACCACCTGCTGCTGCTGCTGCTGCTGCTGCTGCTGTTGTTGTTGTTGTTGTTGTTGTTGTTGTTGTTGTTGTTGTTGTTGTTGTTGCTGTTGACTGAGCATCTTCGTTTGCTGCTTACAGTCGTGGGAATCGGACAAATCTGATGCGTCCGAATCGGACTCTGCTGACCAAGCACGGATTGGGGCCAACCTTAGAGGCGGCTGCTGCAACTGATATTCGTGGCTATCGTAGCGATGATGATGAAGATGAAGATAATGATGATGATTGTGATTGTGATGACTATGATGAACCCCAGCTATGGCTGGCGGAGCAGTGGTCATAATGGAGGGGGAAAAGGGTGGCGAAAAAGCACGACCGTTAGGGCCGAGGTGAGAACTGGCTAGCAAACCGCTTGATCGTAGCGATGCTTTTGGCGAGCGTAATTTTCCACGGTATAGACTTATACCCCATGTATCGTCGACAAAAGACGCCGCCGACATTTTTTCTTGCCCAATCGAATATATACATATATAAAGTGCGAGGCCAGGTAACGTGAGCCGCAGCACGTGCGGGATGACATTTGCGCGCTCGGTGATTGGCCAGGCCATGCGGAATGCGTGCGCCACCATTGGCTGGCTCGGCCAAGGCATCTGATAAAGCTTGTTCAGCTCCAACCAATCTCCGTTATCTCCATTAATCGATTCCGCCATTTGCCATCACGGAAGCCATGACTAACCGTGCGCGTACACGGCAAAGTCGTGTTCAAGCATTTGATACGCAAACGCGTAGCCTCCAGTTCGCAGTGAAGGTCCGTCGCCATCATCGAGTAACAGGGCCTCGAGTTCAAACGTGCCGTCGAAGTTGCGCCGGCCGCTGTCGGGTACAAACACGGGCGCGTACTGGCGAGCCTCGAGACCAGTACGGTCGAACCGGCTTTGAAACAGGCCGTGCGCCAGCATCGGCCGTGCGGTTGACCCCAGCCGCATGGGCCAGTCCGGGTTCAGCAACGCCTTGACTGCCCGTATGAACATTTCCGCGTTGCTGTCGTCACAGTCTATGTAATCGTATGCTGGGTCGGCGGCGGCAATTTGGGCTTCCAGCTGGGCCCGGTCGTCGGCAGGGAACGGTCTGCGCCCGCTCGCGCACTCGTACATCACTACTCCCAGAGACCACCAGTCCAGCTCTGACCCGTAGCCCGTGTCGGCGTACACTTCAGGTGCTAGGTATGCCGGCGTGCCCGACCGCCCGCGCAGACGCCGCAGCTTGCGATCCTGGTCGTTCGTCTTGGCAACGGTGGCTGCCACGTTAAAATCTGCCAGCGACACGTGCCCGTCCGCGTCAAGCAGGATGTTGTCCGGCTTCACGTCGCGATGCACGACGCCTTGGCCGTGGATATACTCTAATGCGCACGCCAGCTCAGCAGCCCAGAACGTGATAGCGTCCAGTGCAAATGTTCGGCATCGGCTCAGGTGAAATCGCAAATCGCCGCCGGGCATGAGGTCGACCACGATGTAGAGAAAATCTCTGTCCTGGAACGAAAAGCGCAAGTTGCAGATAAACGGATGTCGCAGCCGCTCCAGCATGTTACGCTCCCGCACCACGTTACGGGCAGCACCGGCTTGAATAGCTGCAAACCCACCATATTATTAGTACATCCAATCATTCACGCGTTGGAGACTGAACATGACGAGCCAACCCACCTTGTTGCTTGCGAATGTATTTGAGCGCAAACACCCGCTTCGTATACCGGTGCTCGACCATACGCACTTTGCCAAACGACCCTTTGCCAATCACCCCTAGTAACTTGAACTGCCCCAGCGATGCTGTGTTGGAACCTTGTTAGCACTGGATCATTAATGAGTATAGCACTTGTTAGCTCACGCTCTGCTTCGTCGTCGGCAACGACCGCCTTTTTACTCGAAGAGTTGCCCATAAACAAAACTATATGCGGTCTTCGGCGTCGGCATGATTGGCGGGTCACCAGCCTCTATGTATATTTGTGCACCTGCCCCTTACTTCATTTTCAATCGGCCTGAGTTGAGGCTGTCCAAGAAGCGTTGTAAAATAAAATAGACAACTGTAATTAGTTAACTATTAACTATGCGAATTGATGACATAATCTCACGCCGGCGCACGAGCCCCGAACCCTAATTTGACATCACAGTACAATACAATAATACCATTGAATATATACATGTTTGATGATGTATTACTATTTAACACAGTTTCCTTTTTCATTGCCCACATGCTCTTCACACTTCCATCTGCCCCGCTGGCTCATCGTCGGATTCGTACGACCCCACAGACGACATTTCCTCGTCGCCAGAGCTGTCCTCGTCGCCATCTTCCGTAACACCTTTTGATGCATACTTGGCCACGTAGTCTGTACCACACTCCATGTTAACTTCTGACCATGTGCATTGCTTTTACTTAATATATATATACTTACCTTTCACCATGTTCTCATACGCCTTGGGCTCCCGTAGCAACAAAGCAGCCGCGTCTCCGTTCAGAGGATCTGTTGGGTTTGGATACCGCAACAACTGAGGCAGAAACACTTCAAATATATTAATCATGTCTAAACCAACTCACGTCCTGGTTACTATCTCATTTGGTTTCATCAAACGCTCAATCCATCTTACCAAACATCGGGCTCCATGACTGATTAATCACGTCCAGGCATACTGACCCGCTCCTGTTATCTTGTCATTAGCAATTACTCATGCTATTATCATAATACAATTTCTCTCTGTAGTCCTCACAATTCATCAATATTCGGATGAAATATCCGGTTCCGGAATCCAATCGACGGTGACTTGTACGGGTACTGATCAGGCAACTCAACGTGCACGCTCCACGTGCCATCCTGGAACGGTGCTAAACATCACTGTTAAACACTTTTTCATGCAATTAATCACAACTGCCTTACTTTCTTGAGGACCTTTAAACCGCACATAAAACTCTTGCCTTGTAATTGGAACGTCTTATCAGCAACTCAGCTGCTGATTCGAGTCCGCGTTTTGACTTACATGCTACCCTTAACTAGCGTCACCTCATAGTCACTCATCAACCTGTTATGCATTTGTAAGCCTCTTTTTAAAAAAAATTCCTTAGTAGTCCGGTTACTTACAACTTCATAACATCCGTCTCAATCCGGCGTTTGGGCGAGCTGAGTGTCCCCAATTAGCTCCAGGTAGGGTCTTATTGCAGTATTGATTCATCAAACAACCTACCTCATGATGATTGCTTTTTGAACCTCCCCGATTGACAGTTAAATTAACCGCGCTAAAATTTATGCTCAGACAAATCAAGTCAATAATATTTTTAAAAGTGTGCTTGCCAAAATAGATCGCCTCTGTTGTAGCGGGGTTCAATTACAAGACATAAACCTCGTGATGTTGCCGTTTGTGGCAAATAACTCTATTTAGCGTGCTTATATGGCACATATGTCTCGCCAAACGAGTTTGCTAATATTTGCACGTGATTTTTTTCAGGAGTCATTGAGAGTTATGTATTGCTTGACTGCATGCTGGTAATAATTCACATGCCCATGTGTCCCTTCGGCGCTACAGTAGTTACGTAATCTATAGACAGTGCTCTCGTTAGCACTTCGCAATTCACAACACGAGCTCAACTACACGCCAGACACCCAGGGAAAACGAATAATGAAAAGAAAAGATTTTACGTAGGCCGGCGCGTTCTTATTTTATTCTACTTGCGCTGCTCAAAACCTATCCCTCATGTTCTCCCTAGCCAATCAGAACTCTAGTCGTGTAGCCCCTACCCCATCTGATACTCGAAGGGACACAAGATCCCCGTCTCAAAACGACTGCTCCGCAGTCGGCAAGGCCAAATGCCTCTGCCGTGAGACATGATCTAAGCGTCGTAGTTCTTTAGTCCCATTCCACAATTCGGTAGGTCGAGTTGTGAGATCTATTGGAGGAGTAACTCCGTATTCCACGTTCCAATAACATGATTATTTGGTGTTGCTAAGTAGGTGTCCTTCTGTCGTGCTTCCACTACTTTGAAAGGCCCATCCCACTTTGGAGCAAAGCGGTTCGCTCGATGATCGGCTATTCTCTTCACCCAAGTATCAACCAGATACTTAGGAAATGGTCGTTTTCTTTCGTTTCGCAGTCGACGTCGTTCTCTTCTTTTCATCGTGTAGTCACGATGTAATAACCGGTCTTCTTCCATAGCCGCCAAGGCCGGTGTCCTAAATGGTGGAAGGATTCCTTCGGCAGTGGCAAAGTAACTTGGTTGATATCCCACAGTCAGTTCGGCAGATGATTTGCCAAAAGTCGAACGTCGAATCCTGTAAACAAAAAATGCTTGAGGTACATATAAATCCCAATTGGCACTGTCTTCCACTTGGGTCGTTAGCTTGAACAGAATTTCTTAAAAAATTCCATTGAATCTTTCGGCTAACCCATTCGTTTGCGGGTGTCGAGGGGTTGTAAAGTGATGTCTAACTTCTCTATGACGGCACCACTCTGTGAAAAGAGCATTTCTATATTCTAGCCCATTGTCGGTGATTATTTCTCTGGGCGCTCCGAATACTTAAAAAATTTCATACAGCATGCGTATGGTTTGTACAGCCGCCTTCGTTGGAGTTGTAATAAAAAAAGCCCAGCCAGTGAGTGTTATAGTCGATAGCTGTCACCGCATAACGCGCCTGACGAGATGTCGTTGAAATGGCCCAATAGTATAAATACCCCACCGTTGAAATGGTGTAGGGACGGACAGGGGGTGTGCTGCGCGTGGTTCTGGACTTACCCTTTCCGTTAGTTTGCACGTCCTGCAATTTTTCAACACTTCTCCCGTAATTTCTTCTACGCCTTCTACATAAAATTCCCTTTTTGCTTCCTCCAACAACAATGTCTTCGCCACATGACCCAACTCCTCATGCTTCACTCCCATCCACTCCTTTGCTTCCTCTACCATAATCTCTGGCAGATGTATTTCTTGTAATGCCAAACTGTTTAATGGTTCGGTTGCTCCTTCCGACTCATCTTCTGACAACAATCTCGACAACGCATCCGGTACTATGTTCGCTGCTCCTTTTCTGTACAATATGGTTGGATTAAACGTTTCGATATCTGAGATGAATCGTGCAACCCGTCGATTTGGTTCTCGCGTTGGTGATCTTAGATACTTCAAACTTTCGTGGTCAGTCATTACCACTATCGCCGTGCCTTCGATTAAGGAACGTCAATGGTCGAGGGCGTGAAATATAGCCAATAATTCTCTCTCTTGCACACTATACCTCTGTTGAGTTGGTGTTAACTTCTTCGATTCAAAAGCGATCGGAACCAGGCGTTTCTTTCCATGTACCACGCGTTCTTGAGATAGTACGGCCCCCATGGCATACTGTGATGCGTCCGTTTCTATTACGCTTGCTTGTTGCGCATCATGGTGGTGTCTCATGGGTGCTTTGATCTCGCTTTTGATGACTGCGAATGCATTGGTCATGTCGGAGGACCACTTGAGAGGTGTTGAGCCAGTACCTTTCGTTGCATCCGTTAGATATCGCGCTTTCTCACTGAACCCTTTCACGAACCATCTGTAGTATCCAGCCATCCCCAAAAAAGCGCGCATTCCAGTAATTGTAGTGGGTGGTGTTAACTTCATTATTTTTTCCACCTTCGCCGGGTCAACTTTGATCGTTTCTCCTGAAACGATGTGACTTAAGAACTTCAACTCTTTTAGACCCCAGTAACATTTTTCTGCGTTTACTACAAAACCATGTTCTCTCAACTTCCTGAATACAATATCTACATGGTTGCGATGGTCTTCCCATGTTTTTGAAAATACCAAAATATCATCAATGTAGACAACCACAAATTTATCCAAACAGTCCCGAAACAAATGATTCATGGCCCATTGAAATGTAGCCGGTGCGTTACACAGTCCAAATTGCATCACTCTAAACTCATATAAACCAAATGGACGCACAAAAACAGTCTTACCACGATCTTGTTCTGCCACTTTTATCTGATAACACCCTGATGTCAAATCAAACAAGGAGAAATACTGCGCTCCGTGAACTAAGGCAAACAACTCATCCTGTCTTGGGAGGGGATAGCTAACGACTTTTGTTATCCTATTTAAAGCTCGATAATCTACAGCAACTCGATATGACCCATTTGGTTTCGAAATCAATATAGTCGGCGCGGACCAGTTGCTGTTTGAGGCTTGTATCGTGCCTTTCTTCAGTTCTTCATCGATAAATTCTTTTAAATACTTCTTCTTAATCGGGGACATCTTGTATGGCTTCAGACATATGGCTCTTTCTGTTCCCGTATCGATCACGTGGGGTGGCGTATCTGATTGCGTGTAGCTGATTTGGCTTTCATCGAATACTGTGGGCATTATTATTCCTTATTTTAAGTACACATGAAACTATTCAATTATGGTGTACTGTGTGGTTGGTACATCAATCTTAAAACCAGCTGTGCCCACTTTGGTAATGAGATGGGGAAACCTTCCATGAAGGCGAAAACCCATATCCACAGTAGAGAAAACAAAATATTACAGTCCTTCTCACAATAAAACCACAAGTTGAATGTTGATTTTGCTGATCTTTCTCTTAATACTTTTCATCTCCTCTTCTTCTTCCTCCTCTTCTCATTCCTGCTCCTCCGTCTCCATCTCCTGCTCCCACAACTCTCCAAATCCTACTCCATTATTGTGTAGATGCTGTATCCACATTTTTTGACTTTCCTCATGAGAGGTAGATCTCCTTCTTTAATTTGCTATGACTTGGAGCCTAGGTGTGTATTAAAAATTAACTTTGCCGTTGCCTTAAGATCTTGATTGGTCCAAAGCAGGTGTTTGATAGTCGGTGGCTCTGTAAAATTGGTCTCAGCAAATACATTGTTTCGTGCTTCTGCAAGCAGAGGGCACTCCAGTAAAATGTGCTGAGGATTCTGTTTTCCTCCACCACACCAGCACGTAGCTGAAAGTGGTGGTTCTTGCGGAATTCTGCATAGATAACTATTAAAATAACCATGGCCAGTTCTCAGTTGGACTATAATACTTGTGATCCATCTCTTAGAGTCACGGAAAATTGGCTCTAATTTGGTGTGAGGTGTTCCCAAGTAAGTTTCTATTGACTGGAATCTTTGTTTCCAATCATCCATAAGCATTTTGTAGCACTGAGCTTCCAAATACTTGAACGATTTGTATATACTTCTTGTTTGCACTTTGGCTGCTTCTTTCGCTAGAGCATCAGCTCTATCATTGTCCACAATATCTGCATGTGCTGGGATCCAAACAACTTGAATTGTATCTACCAGAGACATTATTGAAGCTATATTTGTCATAATTTCATTATGCAAAGCTTGTACATAGACTCCATTGACCGTATTCAATCTCTGTATGGTAGACTGGCTGTCTGTATAAATAAATATTTCGGTAATGTCATTAGTTTGGCACCTTTGTTTCACCCATGAACAAGCCTTGGCCAGTCCAAACAACTCTGCATCCCATGCTTCTATTTCTTTGCCTAATGCATAGACCTTGGATACAATCTTTTGTCCCATGTTGTCAACAGTAAAACTGCATCCAGAGTAACCAGTGTGTCATGAACGGCCTGACACCAAGCAACCGCACAGACACATATCGGAGATTGCGACACTCATGGACGCGTAAGCCCGCGGCCGCGGATATTCGGAGGAATGATGAAATGAGTTATTTTATTGTTTTGAGTTGTTTGTTAGAGTTTTTTGGATGGAAACATACCGGAGAGTAATGATATAAAGATAGAGCCATTTCCCACATTCTAGTACGGTAACCACCAAAGGACCGAACTAGTAAGAAGTGACACTAGCCTTATTTATTATTCTCAAAGGTATGTTTCCATAATGATTACTTATTAGTTATTTAGTGTTAATAAATCTCAAAGTTTGGATAGGAGTCTTTGTTCAAGCCGTGCTCTCACACAGTGTCTGGGTATTTAGACCCATCAGTATATATATGTAGTGACCTAAAATTATAGTGAGTATCTGCATTATGTTGCTTGACTATTTCATCTCTATCTCCCTTTGTTATTATTATTATTATTGTTATTATCCTTTATTTTAAGCAAACATGCAACTATTCCAGTTATGGCCTGCTGTAGTACAAATAATCTAATATAACTCTTATTCAGTGTCTATTTGGATGACATAACAGGGAAAACCCGCCTTAATTTTAAGGGGAAAACCTGCTATTACTGAAAGTACAATCAAAATAATTTCCATAATCAACTTTAAATAATAAACCTTATCCATGGGATCTAATCAAATGGGATGACATATAATGGCTGCCAAAAGCCAATTGGGCAAAAGCTAATTGGGGTAGGAACCATAAACGTAGATGCAATAGGAGAGGAACCAAAATAAAATAAGGAATAAATTAATTTTCCAAATAACCGGCAAAATGGGGGTTCGAGCCCAGTACCTTCTGAGCCTGGTTCTAAGGTTGGTGAGAGCCAGGACCGCTGCACTACTAGCACCAATGTGAAATAAGGAATAATAACTTTTTTATCTTAAAAAGAGACACAGAATGCCCTATGTCGTCTTTGTATCGGATATTTTGCTTCTATCTTCATCTTTCTGTTATATTCTCTGTTTCTTCGCTCCGTTACACCATTTTTGGTTTATTTTCGTTTGTCTCAATTTGTTTTTTATTTTGTCCTACACTAAGTAGTCAATACAACATAGGGCATTCTGTGTCTCTTTTTAAGATAAAAAAAAAAAACCAATTGATTGGTGCAGTGGCTAAGGGACAGCAAGGACGACCCACAACAATGTCCAGTTACAAAAGATGCTGTCAAGCGAAATCGACTTTGGCCAGCCACCTCCCGTGTACCACGCTCCATGGGGAACGGAAACTGAAATACCTGATCAAACTGCGCAACTGCGTTTAGAGACATACTTGTGGTCAATGCGTGCCTCGCAGATTCAGTTCGATATTGCTTCTACGGGCACCCGCTATCGCGACATGAACCCAGGCCTCAAGGTGCAAACCAAGGTTGGGCAGCTCACAGTCTGCACATTTCTTCGAGGTCACCGTGCTATACTCAGTCGGTTAGTCCAGCCACGCACTGGACATGGCCACTATGGTACCTACTTTCAAAGATTTGGTCTTACAGGTCGCCCATTAGAATGCACGTGTGGAGCGGTTGACACTGTAACACATATGCTCTTACAATGTTCCCATACGACCCACCAACGCCACATATTCGGCGATCGGCTCGAGGAATCCTACTTGCTAGGCACTCCTGCGGGCATGGAGAAGGTGCAGGCCTTTCTCTTAGCCTTGTGATCATGAGCAGCAAATAGCAGGTCATTGGACATTTCTCTAGTCAAGTCCACTTCTCCTCTCGGGGTGATGATGCCTTGCACTATGTACAGGAAATCCGGAGAATGTTCGGGATGGATTTTGTTTTAATTGCTTACTGAAATTTGTACTGAAAAGGTACCATCTGTTTGTTTGAAGAAGTTTTGCATGTTGTTGTTTCTACAGTATATTGTAACGTATATAAACCTGACATTGGCGTATGTGCCTACATCGAGCCTTAGGCTCCCGTCAATAAAAATTAATTAATCAATCAATCAATCAGTGGCTAAGGGTGCGCTGCATTTTACCCCACCTCCAGAGTTCACAGGTTCGAATCCGGTGTGCGTCTATTATTATACTCGCGGGCTTGACGTTTCCTCTGTCTCTGTCTTCACACCTTTAATTTCCTATATTTCCTACTGTCTATTTATTGTACCACATCTTCTATGTACTTTATTTAGAACTTCCAATACATTTCGGGGTTTTCATATGGCTTTCGCTCGGTTTCTCTGTATTAAGATAATAAATCATATTTATTCTTACACTTCATAAAGGATTTTATTTATTCTTACACTTCATAAAAGTGTCCGATGAAGCCCTTATTCAGTCCTTTTTCGAGACTTTCTCTTTCGGGTGTAATTTTTCCCCCCTCACCTCGGGAGGCCACCACATGGCT
>NW_027117900.1:0-23644 GCF_038497905.1 Lipomyces japonicus
TTGTCAAACAACTTTTCAGACATCAGCAAAACAACAAGTCAACAGTTAAACTGGTTTATGTTTTTCTCTTTCTTTTCTTCAACTTCCGATATCATCATTAATTCTATATATTAATACCACGCAACCCGAAATTTTAAAATTTCAAAAAAAAAATCAGAAAAACAGAAACCTTACAAAAAAAAATTTGCTTTTTTAATATCTCATGTTTCACGTTTAATATTTAATTATATTAAAAACCGTACGAAAAAAAAACAAAAAAAGTACAAAACCAGAAACTTTACAAAAAAAAAATGGTTTTAT
This sequence comes from Lipomyces japonicus, assembly GCF_038497905.1. NCBI lineage: Eukaryota > Fungi > Ascomycota > Lipomycetes > Lipomycetales > Lipomycetaceae > Lipomyces > Lipomyces japonicus. The sequence goes on from NW_027117900.1 coordinate 301, forward strand.
TTTTAATTGAAAAATGCCTAATTTTTTTAAAAAAATATAAAATAAAAAAACCAAAAAAAAAAAAAGAACTTAATTTCTGTGCACTTGTTTAATGTTTTAATTGTTGAAAACAAATTGTATGTATTATTTTTTTGGGTTGCGTTGCTTTTATGTCAAATAAAGTATTTTTAAAAAAATTTCATTGTAGATATTGTAAAACATGATTTACTATTACTTCGTTTGTCTTGACACAGAATAGTAGACTAACGTAAAACCCAAGAAATCTTAGATTCAACATGAGCGACTTCATTTTTGAATTTAGCATTCGTTGATTGTAGAAGTTGATTGTAGCTTATAATTGTCATAATGGTATGACCTTTAATAACGTATAAAAGGCTTGTTTCGCTTAACCAAGCGGGTAGCTTCTTGTCATGGTTGGCGTTAGAGTTGGCGTGTTCTTCTTTGTGTATCTTGAGGTTATTCAAGCTTTTAATTTTGTGGTCATTAAACCGAATTTCGTATGAGTGTCAATTGTTAAAAAGCTCAATCAAAATTCCATCCCGCTATGTCCTTTAACTACATGCTTCCATGCTTAATCTCACCATGCCTTAACTGCTTTTCGAAAAACACTTGACCACTTCGGATTCAAAATATTATACCCTTCTTTCAATGCCGTTTTTTTGTTTGCCCGCTCAAAACTTTCATTGTTTGATTAACTTTAGGTTGCAACTGAGCAACTATTATACACACAACATATGCTGGGACATGGCATCAATCCGACATAGCTGGTTTTCTAATCAAATTAACTACGTATTTATACTTAAGTTTGGTCTATCTGATATAAATTAAAACACAAACTGATTATTTCCAATGAGTGCTCGTAATCTTCCACGACTAGAAATCACCAGCGCTATGGATGTGTAGATAAATAAGTAATGTGTCTGTAACTGCTTGAGCAAGATAGGGCACGATACTGCGCACGTGATTCCGCTTAATGCGCTGACGAAAACGCTGGTAGTGACATCCACGTGACGTTTTTGCAAAAATTAAATTACATTATAATAATTTTTAAGAAAAAACAAAAAAACATTGTCGTAGGATGTCGATACCTACTCCAAGTATGTCACGAGTAGCCAGATATCGTTCTATAAACTTCAGATGGCCTTTCGATAATTGATCTTCAAAAATCTCCATGACATTCTGTGCCACTTTCCGAAAGTTTTCCACTTTGGCTTCGATGGACTCATCACCGTCACTACTTTCCTCTTCGTAACTATCCATCTCCGAGCTGCTGTCCAACGAATCGGTTGCTGATTCTTCGGCATCATCTCGCGAGTCACCGCCTCCATATGAATTTGCATATTCAGGCGGCAAAACCAACTGCTCTGTTTTCCAGAAAGGAGACGATGTTTGGCGGCTACAAGTCTCAAACACTCTCGGATCGGGTGGCTGAAAGCAATGCACGATGTGCTTGCACAGAAGAAAGCGACTATGTAAGAAGTACTTGCAGGCACAAACCCAGGTGACTGGATTTGTGTGATATTCCTTTAACTACTCTGGAATAACTCCTTTACAAGCTTCTTTTCTCCATTGCTTTTTGAATGCTTCACGCCAGTTTGCCTTGAATATGCGAAATTCCCCATTTACAATTGCTTTCATTCGATGAATTGCATCTGGGAGAACGCGAGACGTCAGAATCCATACAACAAGGTTAACACGAGGCCGGTTGAATCTATGGAGATAGTCATGTTTCAGAATTCTCCAATGCGATTCAACGATCATCGTGGGTTTCAGTGCTGGGATCTCTGTGAGATATTTGCGGCTCGGGCCCGCAGTTTCCATTGTGCCGGGGAGTATAGTTAACGAAAAGGTATGCCCAAAGACGGTCTCGCACCTTGCACCATGTATACATTTCTGCACCGCACTCGCGATGCAAAGTTTCTGACGATTTATATGTCCCGTTGGCATCAGGTATCAGGGGATGAACGTTGAAATGTCGGCAGAATATTTCAATCATCAACGGATGTATTCTACATAGTATATATATGAATCATAAACAATCAAAAAAATGCCATGCTTTCCATGCTAAATGAAATCCTAACACGGCCAGTCCTGGAGGCACCAGGAATCTAAAAACTTCTAATCGTGAACCTAACCTAACTTCCGTGTCGATCACGATGCCATCATCACCATCATGATCAAACCGGCCGGTCACGTAATATCTTTCCAGCAGCTCATCTTTTTCTAACCATCGCTTGTGCAGCCATTTTTCAAACAAGACTTCATCTTGTAAAGGGATTAACGACCGATCAAACCTTCGCCAGTGCATGTGTACTGATTTGGGAGGCCGGCCCTGAAAGAAAATTCCCGGCAAGGTAAAAAAATCTTGACCGAATCCGCCACGAGGCACGCCTTCGTACGCAAACGTGCAATCGTACACGTATGGCACGTTTAATGTTTTCAAAGTATAATATAAGCCTCGAGCCCGAGGCAACAACAGGTGACGTGGTTCAACAAGTCCGGTTCGTTCAGCGTACGCATGCGACTTGTCGATGCCGTTTTGGGTAAAGTTTGTGCCCTCGGGGAAGATCAGCAACCAAGCGGGCCAGTCTGATTCTTTGTCGATATCTTCCAATGCTGCACCAAGCGTGGCTTCATCCTTTTTCCATTTTCTAGAAAGAAAAACTAAAAACAAAATAAGAATATAAAAAAAAAAATTGGAGTCATGGAAGGGTCAACTTACTGAATTTGTAATATTGCATGCCCCAACCAATAAATGGAATGTTCTTCAATGAGTCCTTTAACATGATGTAAATGCCACCATGAATCTTGGCCGTATATGCTACCCACCAAAGATACAACCAGTCTGAATAAATTTGATGGTTCGCCATCAACACGGCCCGTTCGCCAAACTTGGTTTGCAATAATCCACGCGATGAAATTGATGATTTGGAGATTAACCCTGCCACAGACCGGTCACCGGTAACGTGTACTGGAGTTGGGCTCCACCATTGAGTCACGGAGGTTAATAAAATACCAAAAGATTGCTTGGTGTAATCTCGATAGGCGTGAAACCAGTTTCGAGAAAACAATGCAAGAGGTAATCCCACAAGCTAAACATAATATTATTATTAGATAAATCGATAATAAAAGTCTTTGCATTGAGCCATACCTGAGAAAAATTAATCCTAAACCACCAATTAGCAAATTATTTTATATAAAACCCCACTGGTTTTTTCAACATACACAAACACGGTGGATAAGAAATAAGTCAAAAACGACACAATTCGAACTGCTTGAACAAGAGCTGATGGTTTCTGTCGTAACGCGGCAATAGCGGTAACCGCATCCCGTTGCTTGGTAATTGTGTTTACACCTGTTCCTGCTGATACTGCTGCTGTTGTAGTCGTCGTGGATGACAATGTCGCTGTGATGCCCCCGTGTGCCGCACCGTGATGGTCAGCACCGGTGCCGGTTCCAATCAAGGTAGACGTTGCCAGTGAGGTCAATTCAATGTCAGATGACGAAGAGCTCGACATTATTTTCCAAAGCACCACAACCGTCCCTTTATTTTTTGGGGTCCTGCGGGACAGAAAAATGGTTTTGGTCCCGGGTTCCCGTGTAGAGGTTAAGCTGATGTTTGCGTAATTGTTATATTGAATGTGCAATGCCATTATGCGAGACGGTTATGCAGCATCGCAATTTTTCCCATATTAATTCAATATGCAACACCCATAATTTTTATTCCTTTCGGGACTACATTGAAAAAAAAAATAAAAAGGAAAAACAAAAACAAAAACAAAAACAAAAACAAAAAAGACATGGGACGGACGACAAAATTATCTGGCGTGTTACCAAAGGTGCGATCGATTGTAGAATTTCCTCAATCGTTATCGAAACGAGCCGTGCAAGGATACGTGGCCGGGATTGCCATTCCGGCAGGCGTGACCGCACATCAAAAGCAGATTCCAACCCCTCAATTGAAGAAGTTGCTTTCCAGGACTGCTGCTGAACCAAAGCAATCAAAACAACAACAACAACAACAATTGTCAAGCCGGGCATTATATTCAAGTCAATTGTCGGCATTAAGGCGATCATACTATCGACAAACCGTGACTGATTTTTTTAAGCAGCATGCGGAACGTCAAGTTAAGCAAAAGCAAGCAGAGAGATCGCAACGAGTTCGTGCAAAGAAAGAGAAAGAATTTTTTCATCAGAAAGATGCATTGTTTAATGAAGTGTTTACATTGCCAACGGTGGATAGTTTTGTGAAGAATCCGCCGCCAGCACCGTCAAAACGGAACAAGCAGCCGACATCATCATTAGTCGACAACCCGATATTGCAAGAACACTTGGAAAAGAAAGTGGAATCGATCAAGGAATTATTTAAAGAGGCTGATCAGTTTATTTATGATATTGAAAGTTTGGACCGAGCTATTGCCGAAGAGTTTGCCGATAACAGGCTTAACATCCAGGTTGACTACTCAGAGCGGGATATCGATTCGTTAGTGCTCAAGAAGTTTAAGGAGGAATATGATGAGCGATTATAAGTATAGTGTACATAGTAAAATTATATATATATATATATATATATTTATAACATGACAACAGCCACGCCACTGCGTGAATCTTTTTCGAGCGAGCCTGTGTCAGGGTCAAATCCACCGGCGATTGGGAGAGCTTTATAATTAAACAAGTAATAATTAAGATTGCCATCACCAGCGCCAAACTTGAGTTCATCGAGGAATAATGGATTATCAAGTAATGTGAGAGCGTTAAACACATCGAATGATAAATTTTTGGCCAAGATTAGCGAATCGTTAAAGATTTGAATCAATCGAACCTGTAAATTTTTCGTGGCTTGCTTGTCATCACGAGGCCGGTCTATGCTAGTTGATGATGCATAGTAGAAAGAATAAGCGATTGAGATGTTGTCGTGCAAGCGGTTGCCAATCACGGTGGATGGCAATCGGTAAAAAGAAAAGAAATCAGTAATGACGCCGGCGTTATTGGGATCTTCAACCACGTAAGCCCACACGACCCGATCTGGGTCGAGCTCATTATTAGTGTTTTGTTGTGCATTGAAATTTTTGTGTAAGAGCCAGTGCGCAAGTTCGTCCTTGTCAAACACTTGTGCGAGCTCAAATTTGGACAGGTAAGCAATTAATAAGTCAAAGACTTGATCAATATCAGCAGGTTGCATTAATCTTAATCCAGGCGTGACAGTGGAATCGGGCAAATGATATTTTTTAATCATGGCAGCTCTGGTTTGGTTAGGCGGTAACGGACTGAAACCAACGTCGTTAAGCTTTGCCCAGTTGAGTGACCGATGATAGTATCTGCAAGTGGATACCGGTTTAGGTAAAACCACGCCAGCGGTGTAGAGGGCTTGCCATATGCCAGATTTGTTGACCCGGCGGGTAACTTCTTTAATGAGCAACGGAGCCAGACGTTTTGATCTTAATTTTTTGTGCACGCATAAGAAATTAATATCGGCAGCAGTAAATTCGGTATTGCGAACGCGCAAGCGAATGGGGATGCCGGAAATAAAAGCTACCAGCTTGCCGGTGGAAGTTACGCGCACGCCGACGAACCAGTCAGGCTTAAACCCGGGAGCTCTTAGTGCCCAATCGAGGAATTGCGGCGAATAGTTGAACCGAAATGTTGAATCAGCATCTTCAACGTAATGGGAATAAAGCAAATCATGAATCTCGGTGATTGCATCCGCAGATGAAATGTCGAGCGAGGACCAAGTGAACTCGGCCAACAACGGCAAGGGTGAATCAGGCACGTCATCAGGGGTCTTGACGGGATCGATCGGACCTTCGTCGGAGATTTTTTCGTCGAACCTGGTCACGGGTTGAGTTTTCCAAAACTTGTAGTCGTCCATTGATTTTTGGGCCGGCTTCGCCTAAAGAAAGGGTCAGCAAAAATAAAATTGGTGGATATATGCATTGGATTTTCAGTACATCAGCAGCGGCAAGCTTGCGGAACAGGTCTTCAATTGTGCGCAAAGAAGAAGAAGAAGAAGAAGAAGTGGGCTCCAAACCAGGAGCAGAAACAGGAGCAGGACCTAATGCGGTTTCAGATGATGATGGTTGATCAGGAACGGCTGTTGATTTGTTCTTGTGCTTGTGTTTTTTTTTCTTTTTCGAAGCAGCAGCGGCCGTGTCTGCAGCCGCAGAAATGGCAGGAGCCACAAGTTTGCCATTGACGTGGTCGTCGGAGTCGTGGTCGATTGGGTGAACGACGGATGGGTCGTGGTTGGCTGCCATTGCGGTTGATATCGTGCATGCAAATCAAAGTCAGAGTGAGAACGTGCAAAGACAAATTAAATATACTCTGCCCGAGGACGCAAAGAATTACAAACAAATGACATAACACTTCACGTGACGTTTTGCAGTACCCTACGTAATCCGTTACGTAATTGGGCAAGGGCAAAGCCCTAATCCGCTGCAATCGCATTGTGAACCGCAACCCGACCAGTCAGCTGCTGACTGATGGCATGGCATGGCATAGCATGGCGGTCGTGTCAAACAATCTAAATGACGTACGATGGATGGATGGATGGATGGATTACTAACTTAACTAACTACCAGAACAGAACAGAGAAACGGATCACGTTGCTAGCTGCGAACATCCGAGAACACGGCCTAGCGGAAGCGGTGGCGTGACCACTTCTACGCCGAGCCGGCCCGGCCGAGCCGGCCGGGCCGAACCCCAAAACCGTCCCCGTTTCAAGCCCTACGCCGTAAGAAAACAACAACAAACCGAGCACTTCGTCGTCCATTCGTTTGCATTCATTCAACCCTGCCTGATTGTGATTGGCCTTGCCCCGCACTTTGAATTCTGCTTTTTAAGCCTGCTTTCTCTCACTCGTTTTTTTTTTCCTCCCATTCCATCGTTCTTCACGAGCTAGGTAGTGCCCTCCGTACTCAACCCCTGCCATGTCCGTCTCAACACACACCGCACCCGACAAGGAGGCCATCGACCTCGAGGCACAAACGACCACAAACATCACCAACGGCAACTCGACTCCGAACTCGGACCTCGTCCAGGCCAAAGTCGAGACCCATGCCGAGAATCCTGACCTGATCAAGATCGGTGACGCCTGGGTGTCGCGCCGCGAACTCCTGGCGGCGTTTGGTGGTACCTTGAATCCTGGTACGTAATCAATGGGCATCTGTTGTTTATTGTGACGAGCGCCAGGCGGGAACCGCTGCGTTTATAAAGGTGTGGCATGATAGCTCATGGTGCGTTGCTGCCACCGACGCTTCGCCGAAACCCAACCCAAACTGCAATTTTTGCTAAGTGCTGCCCTAGCCCTGGCAATTCCCAGCGGCCTCACCTTGAACGCTCCGGATTCTCGCCGGCTTCACGGCCTTGTTCCGTGCCTGGCTCCGTCACGTCACACATTAACTTATGTATGCTAATCACCTAGTCAAGGTTATGCGCTTCCTCCGTCACGCAAGTTCGCCAACCCGGCTCCGCTCGGTTTGTGCGCGTTCGCCCTCACCACGTTCGTGCTGTGCCTAACCAACGTGCAGGCCCGCGGCGTGTCTGAATCCTCGGTAGTCATCGGCCTCGCCTATTTCTATGGCGGCATCGTGCAGGCACTAGCCGGCATGTGGGAAATGGCTGTCGAGAACACGTTCGGTGCAACCGCGCTGACGTCGTTTGGAGGGTTCTGGCTCGCGTTCGCCGCGTTGGAGACCAACGCGTTCGGCATCGCCAGTGGTTATTCCAGCCCGGTTCACCTCAGTTACGCGATCGGGTTTTTCTTGCTCGGTTGGTTTATCTTTACCTTTGTCTTGGTGCTGTGCACTCTCCGGTCCACTGTCGCATTCTTTTTGCTGTTTTTCTTCCTTGACCTGGCCTTTTTATTTCTCGGCGTGGCTCATTTGTACCCTTCAGATGAGGGCGTGCCCCACATTGCGGTTAATAAGGCGGGTGGTTATTTTGGATTATTTGCCGCTTTCGCTGCCTGGTATAACGCGTTCGCTGGTTTGGCCACTCACGAAAACTCGTATGTATTAACAATAACTTTTAGGTATTTAGTTTGTTTATGTACTCACATTTTTTTTTTTTCTGTAAAATAGTTTAATCATCATCAAGCCACTTCCTATGCCATGGAATTTGGCGTACAAGGCGCTCAAAAAATCAAAGAGTACCTAAATCTTTATTTTTTTTTTGTAATAATTAATCGTTAGCATAATCATAATTGATGATAATAATAATAATAATAATTTTGCTGTTTTGTACAAAGAATTAACCGAATTGAACTTACCTTGACCTTGTGTTGTGCGTCGTACATTATATAATAAGTCAAGGCTTATCAGAAATTGCGTTTGCACGGCCCAGCGCCCCGCCGGCCCTTAATTCCGGAAAACTCACCCCCGCCTTGCTAAACGTCACGATGGATTGTTATCAACAATACAATGTAAAATGCATGGGCCATGTAAACAAGCACACATGAAATGTGCACTAATTCTGGCTAGGATATGGTTAGGACAGAATACTTTATAAAAAGGAATATTACATCCCTTGTATGCCGCACCCTGTTCGTGTTCACCCCAAATTGAGACTAAACTGGTTTGGCATTTCAATAAAAAATTAAGAATGATTAAAAAAATTTGTCAACAGCAGAAGCAAAGTATAATATAAAACTGTTTACTGTTATAAAAACAAAAAAAACAAAAAACAGTTAAATGCATACCCGTGTACTTGTATATTATATCTCTACCGACCGCCTTATGCGCAAACAAAATTGGCACTTAAAAAGGGTCAGTTAGGTATTAAGAAAATAATGTATTACAAGAGTACGTATATATATATATATATATATATATCCGGTAACCGTGTAAAACTATAAATTTTAGGTATTATTATATCTATCATCACAGGTAGTTATCGTAAACTTGTCCAAATCGGGAGGGGACGAGCGGGGGTGAATGGAAAGCTTCTTTTTTTCCCGTTCAATTTAGTTTTTTTTTATTTTTATTTTTTCAGCATGTACCCGGAGGAGTTTAACGAATTTCTACATATCTATTTATATCACGCAAGTTTCATATAGGTATATAGTAATATATTGGAAACACATTAAACCCGAGTTTGTAATTGTGGTTTTATAACGTTGCAATTAATTGCTATGTAAGACTGTGGCTTATAACTAGTTATATTATATTAATATTACATAAAATATCTCCCACTCTCTCGCGCAAATATTAGCAAAGTAAAACACATGTACTTAACCCACATTTGGGTATTTATTTGTAAGCGTCAAGGACCGGTCCCGGTCAACCGGATTGCCATCTACTAGACCACAATTATCATCACCATGTATACAATGACGGGTGCAAAATATAAAATAAAAAATTATTTCGTAATTAGACTACTCTATCGGTATTTAGATTGTCCAACTGAATCGTGGCCGCAAGTGTGGTCGGAGTTGTCGTAGTCATGGTCTTGGTGATCCACATCGCAAGCTTATTCATCAGCTTTTTATCGCCATCGTCGTCATCGGCATGGATCGTAAACGGTCCGCCCAGCATGGCACGTAACAATGCCCTGTAATCTTGCGCCAGTGTTTCATTTTTATCGGTCTCCACTTCCATCGCCGACTCCGATAATGACCCCGCCCCCGCATCCGGCTTAGTCGCGCTTGTCATGTTGGACACGTACTTGGCAAACCCGCCCACCAGTTGGCACGTGGATTGCCCGGCTCGCACGATTTCGCTGCCGGCTGATAATGGCAACCCTTGATCATTGTTGTCATGTTGTCGCACCCATTCGACAAACCGGCCATAATTAATCTTTCCCGCGTGATTAACTCGTTTCGAAACCGAGCCATCATCACCACCATGCGTATGCGCAACATCCGAATTGTTATAATCACAAACAGGGCACGTGTACTTGTCGTCAGCTCGCAAAACCGCATCAGCTTGCATGCCCACGCATTTGTTATGATACCATTCCTGGCACATCTCGCATTGCGTCATGAGCCCTGCCTCCGGTCCCCGGCAGAGGCAATACACCGTGGCCGACGACGACGTCGCATGTACGGACGACAACCTGCCGTAGCATTGATCTGCCTGTCGTTCAATCTCTTGCAGCCGCCTCCGTAAATCCGCATGCGCACTATTAATGTTATTGTTGTAATTAGTATTACTGCTCGTCGTAGTCATGCCGGTGTCGCTTGCATGCCCTATAATGGCAAGACCTTTACCGACCCAATCGTCCACCGCCTGTACCATGGTCCGTACAGTCTCCACCGCCGCAGGATCCGTTGATGAGTCTTTGGAAAGCAAGTCCAAACATTTGACACCGTCCGCATACAAAACTCGTTGATTGTGATCTGTCGTCGGAGTCATCGTCGTGGCCGTGCGCAAAATCTTTTCGTAAATCAATTCTGCATCTGCTCGTTTCGTTACGATTGCCTCTGCCCGCGTGAAGGCATCAGAAGTTATCGGACTAGCATGCTGATCTTGATCCAGTAATCGTGCCAGCTCAGTCACGTCCATAGCTGCAGCAGTGGTTGAACTATTCAAAATATTCATGATTTGATCTTGCAATTTGCTGCCATCACGTTTTAGGACAGTCAATTGCTTAAAATTCTCACTGCCATCGGATTCATCCAAGCCCAATCGAATGCCAGCATCAAGTTGAGAACTGACTTCGTCTAGGTGCATGTAATTTGCTAATTTTTCCGTCGTGTCGCGTTCCCATTCTGCCACAGCGAGAAGATGTTCTAATTGGGTCAGGCCAACAAATTCGAGGTTCATGCTTTGCCCGGTTTCAATCACGGCTCGCAATTCGTCAATCTTAACCACCGCGGTAGCAGAAGACGACGTTGATAGCAATCGGTCAGCATCAGTCATGAATGATCGGGCCTCTTGTAATCGTTCTTGTAGTAATTCGATTTCGGGTACTGAAACTCCTAATCGATCAATTCGATCGAGCATGTCTGAAATATATTCTGGCTTGTGATGTTGCTCCTTATTGTCACGCTCATCATCCTCCTGATTAGCCAGAGTCGCCAATGTGGCCGACGTATCGGTAGATTTCTGCCGTCGTTGCCGCCATGGCCTGGAATTTTTATTCCGGTTTTGACGCTTGCGAGCAAGTAATCCTTGTGCTTGTTCCACCCATTCGTTAGCAGCTTCCACTAATCGTCGCAATTCAGATGCTTCCTTAATTTCATACGGAATGCGCTCACTCTCAGCCAGTAAACCTCGCAATGCTCTTAAAGTCGGTCTGTCTTCCTCATCACTACTGTTGTTGTTGTGACTGAAATGTTGCAAGCGGTGCAATTTTTGTATCCACTGCTTCGGCAAGTCAGCCCGAGAGTTCACGTGGCTTACCAGTTCGTTTAACCATTCATCTGAATATCTCAATCGCATCCATCGCGTGCTGGTATCACAATCGCATAGTTCATCATAGTGATTTAGGCATACAACGTTCGGAGTGCAATTGCAACCGATTTGTGCCAAATAACAATAAGCTTTGCAATACGAGCATTGAAATTCTGACTCGTCATCAACGTCATGGTCAACTAAGAATTCATTCACAGTTGTTAATTTGCTTCGCACGGCATTACGACGATTTAATTCTTGATCACAGACAAATTGCAACGCCGGTCCTAACCATTTAGCAGTATCTATCGCACTATCTCGTGCTGATGCGGTTATCAATAATTCATCATGAGAGAAAACTGGTAATTTGCGGTAATCTTGGTAGAGCTCAACTCCAAGTCGGCCATACGGTTCCCAATCCGCTGGTGCAAAATTAACCGCTTCGTTGAAATTAAATCCATGATTAAACCCGGCATGATAAGCCTGAGGGAACGTAATCACGAATTCGCCTGGTCGTTGATCAATTGCGTAGCATCTGACGTTCTCTTGCAATAATCGTTGCGGTGACAACATCGTAGTCAATTGAAACAATAGATCCGGCTGTTGTTCGAAAAGTTCTGGAACTGCCTGACGCATGACATCTTCAAACTTGTCCGAATCTTCCCCCGGAATGCCATACCATGTCTTTGTGGCTCCAAAATGCTGGTAATTAATCGAATAGGTGTAATGATCTTCACTATGCCAACAGAAAGTAGAGAAAACCATGCCAACGTATAACCAAGGCACGGTCATGCCTGAAATGTCGGATTTGATGTATCGAAACAGTGATTTTTCGTTTAACGGTAGAACATTAAGATTCCATGCATCAGCAGAGTAAGGGTCTAACGGGTTTCGCTCGATCGTGGAGAACCCAGAACCATGAATGGTGGAATGAATATCAGCTCCGTACTCGACTTCCACGGTATCATCCACGCTTTGAACAAGTCTCCAAAATTCTCGTTCCACTTGATCTTCATTCACAACCGAATGACCGAAATAATGATCTTTAAAGTTTTTTGCCTTTTCCTGAAATTGCCGCAAATTATACACATTGCCCTCTTCAAATCCAAATTCGCCCGTGCCGACAAGACATTTATCACAGTACCAATCATAATCCGGAATCGATTTTAAAACCGGGTTCAAACATTGCATATGATAACCAGAATCACACCCGTCGCATAACAACATGGACAACGCGTCGTCACCTCGGCCACATACTTCGCAATTCTCACCGGGAACCACTTGGCCCTTGGCTTTAGTTTGTTGTTCCAGTCGTTTTACCACTCCGGTTTGGCGGTGAAGAATCATGTTTGATCCCATTACCGTAGATACAGCGCCTTCATTTTCATTGCCTGGTTTAATGTTAATTATGGCAATAAATAATTTCAATGTAACATACTTCGACTTCGTTTGCTTCTTCGTTCTGGACTGTTGTTGGTACTTAGAGAGGTTTCAATAGATGCTGACATGTCGTCTAAAGGATTAATCTCCGCATCAAAAGATGACGATGACGATGACACATCATTAGAAGACAATGTTCGTTGCCGTTTTGGTGCCAATGGTCCGCCTTGTTCTTCTTCTATTTGCTGCTGAACCAATGGTTTGGCATTAATCAAATACTTATCATACGGGTACACGTATCTTTGATAGGCGTTCTTCAAAGAACTGGACAAAGACGTCATAATTTTGCCGCTGTAACCAAGTTCACGACCAATCTCAGCCCACTGTTTCTTTTTACAAACTTTTTCAAACCCGCCTCGCATGTCAACTGATTTCTTTAAATGATAAAGATCCAACGGTCGACGGTCGACGCTGGGAAGCTTGTTGATTGTCACACCTTGCTGGGCATGAAATTTGTGCAACTGATCAAGAAAGTTCAATGTCGCTCTTGTCCCACCTTCCATCGAGTTTAGTTCCTGCCGTCTGGTCTTGAACCAAAATCGCTATAATCCCAAATCAGCTGAAATGTTATATGTAACATGTAGAAAATAGAATACCTCAGTATCAAGAGCAAACCCTGGCTGCCAATTATCTGGAGGAACAATCTTTATGATTCCATATTTTTTCCCTTCTGAAGATATGGTCTCGATATACCTAAACGGATCTTTAAATTCTTGCTCGGTTGGATAATATGTTGGAGCCTCAACAAGACCCAAAGGACGATTAGATTTCGGTGGCGGCTTTAAAGTTCTTGGAACTCTTTCTTCTTCACTATTAAGTTCGAGTCGTTGTGCTCGTGGACGTGGTCGTGATGTGACTGATGGGATGCCGTGGTTCGTAAGTGGTGTCGGAACCGCAGTAACAGCAGTACTAGTAGTAGAATTATGCGCATGTGAAGGTCGAATTCGTGGCCGGGTCGGTGGGTTGACCTGCTCAAGATTAATCGTCTCTGAAAACATATGTGGTTCCTGTTCTAGTGATGCACATAAAAAATTTACTCCGGTCTTTCAAAAAAATGAAGTATCAAATTGGCGAGATATCCGAAATCATCAACCAACTTCAAAAAGATTGTGAATTATTCAAAGTTATATGAATAGCTATTTATGTACAGTTATAGATAGATATATATATATAACTATATGGCTTTTCCCCCAATTAACTGATGACACTCAAAAACATATATTATAAATATCTGGCGTCAAAATTTTCAGTCAAAGAGCCAAATTTTTTGTTTTCGGTATAAAATCTGGTGTTATATCCCAAGAATTTGTAGTTATAGTTATAGATTGAATGAGCTGATTTGCGCGATGGGGTTCCGAACAAATTAAAATGGTATATCCAATTATACATTTGACAAGGCGCATAGTTGAATGAAAAGAATTATATAAACTTAATTCAACTTAATTGTCCGCACTATGAGCTTTCTTTTTTTTATAATTTAAATAACTATTCTAATGATCCCAAGATTTTTTTGCTGTTTTGGTATCAAAGTCATTGGTTTTTTTAATTGAAGTACGCTTGATTACATATAAAATAATTCAGCTCATGTCGTTCATGCCTTACTCCATGTTAAGCAGCCTCTGTTATTCACGCGTTGGCTTAATTAAGGACTCAAAGATTTAGCTATAATGCAAGAGCTTTAACAAAAACACCATTGATCTTCTTATTTCAGGGTTTTGAACATGCTGAGTTCGAAAGTAATGGATGAGCTAAAAAACTGCCAAATCTATAGATATATTCATTGTTTAAAAAAGAACTGACAATATTTATCAAGTCTCAAACTTTTCATTTGATTTTTTATTATAATAACAACAATAACTACAAGAATATTAATTATAAGGACTGTAACGACAACAAGAGTAACGAATTTCTTGTTTCTCCAGCGACGACGAAAATAAGGCTGATGATATTTGTTCTGTTGAGGCCGATAACGATATCGACAACGACAAGCATATCGAAGTTTACAAAGAGAATGAGGTCACGGATTGAATTTCCGGAGACCTCGAAGGCTCATCTCATAAATTCAGATCTGGTCAAACGCGCAGAGTTCAAGAATAGAAGACGATACAAATTGATATTTGAGTTTAGTCTAAGTGTCGTTGCAAATGACGATATCACCGTATCAAGTTCGTCACCAACTGTTAATCGGTTGAAGGTGACAGATGCGATAAAAAAAAAAAAAAACTGTCTACCAGGTATTTGAAGAACTTGTTTAGAATTTTAATGCAATTTTCTATTGGCAAAGTGATAAAGGGCTTACGTAGCTTGTGCGTGACAAAATTGTGCAGAATTTAATCCCGCTTGATGTAGGTCTAGAAGAGAAATTGCACATCAGGAAATTATCAACGTAAACAAGAGTGATTGACTTGTAATTATGTACGTTTGCAGAATGAAGTTGATGGCTTATCATCCTGTCACGATCTAAAGAAAATACGGAGCATAAATGAAAAGAATAATGTGACCTTTTAGTTCTGACTGATGCTAATGAAGAGACAATTTAAGATCCTTATCAAAACAGGGCAAATGCAAGACGTATTTACGCAAGAATATGAAAACAGATGAAGCCAGACATGAAGTATGCAAGGCCACCCTTATATAACGTACATACGAGCAAACAACTAATACTGTGAATCGATTAGTTCTTTGTTTTAATAAGGTCACATAACTACTGTTGTTTACTATATGTTTATTTAATGGTCAATACAAGGAACTAATGGTTTCAGATGTTCTTCAAAAAAATATCCATATAAGCTGCAATAGTTTTCCGCATAAAAATGTTGATCTCAAATACTGAATTGACCACCGTTGTTATTTACGTACATTGTTTTGATGGTCTCTGGGTCATTTCAACCTATCCAGAGTATTATTCGCGTATGAAGTATCAACTTTTTAGGATACCTGATATTGTTATTCTATTAAGATAAGATATGCAATATTGTGAAGTCATTAAATTTGAAAACCCATGTAAAAAATTTGCTGTCAACTTAGTTGGTATCCTACGTCATGAACAAGCTGACTTTCCATGGTCAATGCAAAATATAGCTAAACATGTTATAAATTATAATTTTCAACAACTACTGACCACGCTTCATATTTCTGATTACTTTTTCTAACCTGCGTCTCTCTTCACACTCAGCCTTGATTGCCTCTGCATGATCATTACGTATCTCACTGACAAGCTTTCGAAATTCTTTTCTCATTACTGATAATGATGTACCGTCTCGGTCAAGAAATCCATCCACACCTGAATGACCGTTTGAATTATTTGCCAGTAATTTTACTCTGTTGTCTAATATCTTTGCTTCTAAATTTTCATTTTTTCCACGAAGATGATCGATTTCTGCTATTAATCTGTCTCTCTCGGTTTCAAATTGAAGGGACTGCGTCATTAAGGTTTCGTAACTCTGCAAAAGGCCTTGCATTTCTTTTTGCAAATGGGCTACCTTTTTGTTCTCCGAAATATCTTGCAAATCCACTATAGAATTTCTTTCGGAATCACTCGAACCATGACCGTAATTAAATTTTTTTGTTTCTACCTGAGCAAGCTTTTCATTTAACGACGCATTTTGCAAAAGTATTGCTTTAAACTCTGACGCATGCTCTTCAGTTTGACGCTGGACCTCACGGCTAAGGCTGTAAACTTTTGCACGAAGTTCATCATTTTCGAGCTGCAACGGAGAATCAGGGTCTGCAGTAGCAAACTCTATTGAATCTTCTTCATCAGGCAAATTTTTTTTATCTTGTACTAAAAAAGATGCTTTGAGCTGTTCAATTTCATTAGCGTATCTTTGCTCAATCTGTGGAATCAATGCAGATTGGGCTTGTAATTTCTTGTTACACTTTTCAAAATCTTTTCGTAATTGATCTAATTGATGTTCTTGATCCGCTTCTTTTGTCGTTCTTTCTCGTAATGTTCTTTGTAATTCAGAAATTGAATTTTGAAAAGAGTTATTTTTCTCAATTAATGAATCAATATGTGCTGTGGATTGTAAATTTGTTGCATCAGATCTAGTTACATGCGACAAAAATTGTGAATATAATTTATTAACATTCAACTCAGGTGTCGAATATGCTGTTGATAAGGACTCATCAGACGAGCATAATGACTCTAAATCGGTCAATATTATGGATTCATGATCCACAGGAGGAGATTGAAAATCTTGATTGAAGATTAAATTGGGAAATGCATAAGTGCTTGTTGACTGGTTAAGCAGCGCAGTATAATGCCGCAATAAATTAGCTTGCGTAGATATCTGAGACCTTTGAGTATTAATCAATTCAGAAATTAAATTTTGTACTTCTAAATTCGTCTTTGGCCCGCCTGATTCTTGTTTATCTTCAAGCTGGGATATTAGTTGTGATAATTGGTCTGCGGATTTGTCAAGCTCATATTGTCGGTCTAATGAATCAATTACAATCTGAAGTCGAGTTGATTCCTGTAATTACACCAATTTGTCAATAAACGATTTAAAAAAACCTTCACTTTGAATTCGCACAATACCTCATGTAAATGTAAAATAATTTGTTCCTGAAGTAAGTTCGTTTCGTCATCGTCTTGCAAATGAGCTGCCGAATTCAGAATAGCAGCGCGTAATGGCACTGCAAGTTCCTCAAGATTCATTGATAATTGCAAGCCGATTCTTTCAACAAAAAAGCATTTATTTTGCAAATTTTTGAAGCTTTCATTACTATATCAACCTATAGTAAAACATGCCGTTGATGCCAAATAATAGTTGTACTAATTAATATTCGCGTCATGGAATCACACCCTAACCTCCTATCTGACTTTGGGTTAGGAACATGAAATATGAAATCACCAAAAGTAAAATCGCCAGTTTTACTTACTGTAAATAACGGTTCGTATTGTTCGTTGATTTCTTATCATATACAAATGTCGCTAGCCGACGAGCTTTTAGCGGATTTTTCACCGTCACCATCACCTTCTCAATCTAGATCTGGATCTCCAGAAATAAATGATGAGGAAGACAAAGGTCATGTGCAAGTTGACGAAAACGTTCCAAAAGGACAAGTTTTATTTGAGCTAGAAAGTACAGCACGACTGCTTTCGCATTTAACACCATTATTAGAGGCAAGTTTATGAAATAGTGATGAGTTGATATATATTATTTGTTGGGTTAACTGGTTTGTCGTGCAGAAAATCGTGTACTTTCAGGGACAACCCAGTATAGCTGAGGGAAATATTGAAGATAACCCAGAGTACAAGCTATTAGTCGATGCTAATACTTTGGCAGTGGAAATAGTAACTGAAATTGTCAATGTTCATAAATATATTAAGGAAAAATATTACCCACGGTTTCCAGAATTAGAATCATTAATTCTAAATCCAGTGGATTACTCTAAAGCAGTTGAGATAATCGCCAATGATGTGAAATCAGTTACTTTAAAATCAAAAGCATTATCCGAGTTTCTCCAAGCGGCAACAGTTATGGTAATCACTGTATCTTCAAGTACGTCATCAGGACGAGACTTGTCTGCAACCGAGCTTGGACTGGTTCAGGAGTCGTGTCATATATTATTATATTTAGATTCTGCCAGACATCAAATTACTTCTTACGTGGCAGCAAAGTTATCCCTATTTGCGCCCAACGTGGCAGCATTAATTGGCCCTGAAACAGCAGCTCAATTATTTTCAATTGCCGGCGGACTGACAGGCTTATCAAAAATGCCATCATGTAATATACCTTCAATGGGGTCAAAGCGCGATACGCTTACTATTGGTCTTGGCCACACAGGAATCCGACAACAAGGATTTTTATATCACTCGCCTCTCATTCAGTCCGTTCCGATGGACTTGCGTAAGAATGCTCTTCGAATTCTTGCAGGCAAAGTGGTACTGGCGGCCAGAATTGACCGTGTTCATCAAAGTGTTGATGGTTCTGAAGGTCGAAGATTAGAACAGGAAGTACTGGAAAAACTGGAGAAACTTGGCGAGCCGCCAACGAATAAAGGAGCAAAGGCATTGCCAGTGCCAGATGACAAGCTTTCGAAAAAAAGGGGAGGGCGCAGAGCAAGGAAGTATAAAGAACGATTTGCAATGACCGATTTGCGAAAAGCCCAGAACAGAATACGATTTGGTGAAAACGAAGACAATGGGGAATCGCTGGATGAATCCATTGGATACGGAAGAGTGAGGGGTCCTGGAATTAGTAGCGCTTCAGATGCAAGATTGTCAAAAGGCATGCAGCAGAGGCTAAAAAATCTAAATTAAAAATAAAAAAAACTGCTAATGCAAAGTTGAGGTTGACTTGGTGGTAGGCTCGCCATTATCATTCATATCTGCCCAAATAAACATGTCACATGCTTTCTCGCGTTGATAGCCTCCTGCACATGACCAGAAGTATTTGCGTGAGGTTTCAGCCTTTTTTGAAGCACATCGTAGAATCATTCCAATACCACACTTGCATACCGGATTTTGGGAAGGAGCGTAGCATTGACGATACATGCGATATGTAATGTTTATTCGAGATTGACCTGAAACAGGGTGGCTGGTAACTGATTGTGCGGGAATTATTGAATGCTTGAATTCTTCTTGAGTCGGCGGGTGCATTACTAGTAGACTGTTATGAGGCAAATGAAGCGAGTAAGTCTGCAGCGGATCTTTAATCTTGCGAAGACGAAACTGTAAATTTAGAATGTGTTTACTTATAGCTATGGAAAGCTTACCTCACGCGAGACTCCCAAAGAAATGCTTGCAATGATTGGAAGGGGGCCGATATAGGTAAGCTGATCGGAATGGTATCCGACCGCTTCTGAAGGACCATCATATCTGTTGCAAAAGGCAACGTCGGCCACCCAACGACCTTTAAACTGGTATTGTAAAGAACCACGATGGTGTACCTCACGATTGACCACGTCTTCTACAATTTTCTGTATTTGAATCATGGCTTGATTAAAATGCCGAACGTGACGTAGGTTTACTCCATTATAATGATATGTGTCTTGGAAATTTTGAGCTTGTTCTGGATTAACATAAAATGAAGTCGTGTGAGGAGACATGACTTCTCGGTTGAATAAGTGAAATTTGTTTTTGCTCCAGTTAACAGAGTCATTCATGAGAGACCTGAGCAAAGAATCAGCAGTTTCAGGCGGAAGGAAGAAAGGGTGAAAGGTACATGCAGTGAGGGTTTGGATCGCCAACGGACTATAAAGATGAAGCACCTTGTTGCGAAGAACAGCAGGCGAAGATAGGGACATGCGGGATGATTTCGATGAATTGAATGATTTCCAGTGCTTGGACTCGGGGTCTTGCCAGTCTTCGTCG
Source organism: Lipomyces japonicus (assembly GCF_038497905.1). Lineage (NCBI taxonomy): Eukaryota > Fungi > Ascomycota > Lipomycetes > Lipomycetales > Lipomycetaceae > Lipomyces > Lipomyces japonicus. Next base: position 20,392 of record NW_027117900.1, read on the forward strand.
TCGTTGGTATGATTATCGTGACCGAGGGAAACTTCGGCGGTGCGCGATCGTTTTCGTTGCAAGTCTGCTCGAAAAAAACTAGTCACGGAAGACTGCAGTACGCCACGATGACGCTGGCGGTGAAATTTAGTTGTTACAGGACGATCTAAAAGAGCCATGGCGGTTGAGACCGACCCACCGGCAGCGACCAACACATCCAGGAGGGCCTCTGGAGCAGGCGGTGACGATTTGGTATGATCTAGAAGCGACGACAGAATCGCCAGTTTTGTTTCGGTGTCGAGTTCACGGTCGTCGGTCATGACAGACAATCAACAGACATGGAATAGGAATAAACCGTAGTTAACTAGTTAACGAACTAACTATTTAACTAGTTAATATGGTTGGTTAGATAAGCGGTTTAAACTTTAGCCATCGTGATGCAATCACGTGCCGTGCACGGGTGGGTGGGTGCGGCGCATTGAATTGCTGCGCCGTGAGCAAGGAGGCCCTTCCTTGTTCCAACCGCTTTTCGCCAGCTCTTTCGTTCTTGTTCACCACGACAGTCCTTCTTGACGAGCTTCCATTCGTTGTTTTGCTCTCTTTTTTTGTAGTTTGCCATTTTTAACGAAAGTCGCCACAGTGTCGTCGATTGAGAAGAATCATAACTCACACTCCTTTTCCTCCTCTTCCTCCTCTTCCTCTTCCTCTTCTTCCTCCTCTTCCTCTTCTTCGTCTCCCCACCATTCTGTTCAGCCTTTGGTATTGCCACCTTCAGAGCTCTCTACTCTGACAAGATCTTCGTCGCCGCGTCCCATCAGATCGTCCTTGTCGTCTTCGTCGTTGACTACTAGGGCGTCATCGTCATCGTCTTCCAAGCCGATCCAAAGACGAGCAGTTTCATTATTTGGCACCGACTCGACTTCAAATTCACCTGCGACTTCTTTTGTTTCGAGACAATCACCTGTCGAAGCTTTTTCACTTCCTCCACCATTGGCCTTTTCACACTCACTTTTTACCTCTGACTTCCAAGAAGACGACGTAAAGCGTAAACCTGCTGCAAGTTTTCGACTTCTTAATTTACGCAAGTCGCTATCTCGCAACATGCCAAACAGCAAGGCATTCGACATCTTCAAAGTTCGGCCTTCCCGGTTATATGCTCGGACGTTTCAATACTCAGTTCTTACATTTTTTGGCCTGCTTTTCATTGTTTTCATCTTCAGTCGGAGTCATCGGCCGAAGGTGACCACGCCTTCTTATGCTGCACTTAACGATGCAGTATTCTCCGCTCACAATCAAAAGGCTTATGAGCCACTGAAGCCAAAGCTGGATGTTGATGTTCCTGTTGAAGTTTTGCTGGCAAGGAAAAAACCAAAAGCTGCTTTAATTTCTTTGGTTCGTAACAAAGAGCTTGAAGGCATTGAACAGTCCATGCGTCACTTGGAAGCTCATTTCAATCACAAGTACAATTACCCATGGATATTTTTTAACGATGAGCCTTTTGATGAAACTTTTATTGCCCGCACATCCAATCTTACAAATGCTGAAACCCATTATGCCGTTGTGCCAGAAGCACACTGGTCCCTACCTAAATGGATTGATAAATCTCGATTTATTTCATCACTAGATTATCTAGGCGCCATTGGTGTCGGAAAGGGTTGGATGGTGTCATATCGTCACATGTGTAGATGGAATTCGGGTTTTTTTTATCGCCATCCTATTCTTGATGACTATGACTGGTATTGGCGTGTTGAACCAGATGTTCATTTTTACTGTGACATCGATTATGATCCTTTTGCGTTCATGGAAGAAAACAATCTTAAATATGGTAGGTCTTTTTTTTTTAACATTGTCTTGTGAATCAATTTTAACCTGTTAGGTTTTAATATGAATATTCTCGATGATGCGCGGTCTTTTCCGTCAATGTGGCGTCAAACTCAAGAGTTCATGTCTGAATATCCAGAATTAATACACCCTGAAGCAGATCTGTCGTGGATTCTTGATCATAAGAATGATGGGGAATATAATAACTGCCAGTTTTTCAGTAATTTTGAGATTGGTTCGCTTGATTTTTTTAGAAGCAAAACATATAGTGCTTATTTTGACTATATTGATCACAAAGGTGGTTTCTTCTATGAAAGATTTGGAGATGCGCCTCTTCACACATTGGCTGTGGTTTTGTTTCTTAGTAAGAAAGAAACCCATTTTTTCAGAGATATAGGTTATCAGCATGACATTAACAAGCAATGTCCTGCTAAGATGCTTGACAAGTGTTCTTGCGAGCCCACTGATTTAGATGAAAATTTCTACAAGCTTGTTCCCATGGAGTCACCACAGAAGAAACCGGATGATTCATGTATCAGATTATGGCTTGGTGGTGAATGGTTGGAAAAGGATGAACATGGTAATTATAAAAAGTCTGGGTTTGAATATTAATTTGTACCTCGCAAATTTTTTGTATAAAAATTTTTACTTCAAAGCATTTTTATTTTTAATAAATATTTAACTGTAAACTTATGATGCAAAATGTGGTTGAATACCAAACTGACTAAACCAAATAGTAATAGCGTGCTCATTTGGGTCCCCATATGGGTAAGGAGTGCAGAAAAACCAGCATCCTGGCCAAAACTGCACACACAGTTTACAAAAATAAGATACATTCCAAGCTCACAACAAACCAAGTGTATCATCTGATCCCCTCCATACTTTTGCCTTTGCTTGCTTTTAATCTTGTTATTCTGAAAGGATTTCATCAAATGATTCAACAATGATAACAACAGTCGGACCATGAAGTAATGGAGTCCTCTAATGAACATGTGGGTTATGCGCCCTTCAACCATGGTTAAATCGTGTCCGGAAACAGCGATAATATTAAATGATATATCTTCATGATGATCACCAATCAATCCATAATGTCACAATTGCTTCATGTGTTATAAGTTCATGTCCATCAATAACTTTAGCATGCAACAGTTCCTTCTTGGTGATCAATGGTAACTGATTTTTTTAAACAAAATGGTCACCAATGAAACTTGCTGTGGCTCCACAATCAATAAGAGTATTGTTCTGAAAATGATACCCCGTATTATCCACAATAGTAGTATGGGAGCTGCCCAACCTTGGTTTGCACCTTCAGGTCTGGGTTCATGTCGCGATAGCGGGCACCCGTAGAGGCAGTATCAAACTGAATCTGCCAGGCACGCATTGACCACAAATATGTTTCTAAACGCAGTTGCGAGTTTGATCAGGTATTTCAGTTTCCGTTCCCCATGGAGAG
>NW_027117901.1:0-23290 GCF_038497905.1 Lipomyces japonicus
CCCGACCCCGACCCCGACCCCCGACCCCGACCCCGACCCCGACCCGACCCCCGACCCCGACCCCGACCCCGACCCCGACCCCGACCCCGACCCCGACCCCGACCCCCGACCCCGACCCCCGACCCCCGACCCCGACCCCCGACCCCCGACCCCCGACCCCCGACCCCCGACTTTCAACTTTCGACTTTCGACTTTCGACCCCCGACCCCCGACTTTCGACTTTCGACTTTCGACTTTTATTACGGCGTCTGACTTTCATGATACATAGCAAGTCCGCGATATCATAAAATATAAAAAAATAACACTACTCTGAAGGTGAAAAAAATGGGTTATATAGGAAATTTCAAGATTGTTTTATTTTTAGTTTTTTCTTGTGTCACTATTATTAAAATTTATTCTATCAAAAAAACAACATATTCTCTTATATTCTAGTATAGTATTAAGTCATCACAATATCACAAAAAGCACTGAACCTAATTTCGCTTAATGGCTTTCTTGAATCTTGCAACAAGCCCCAGATTCATAACTCTGAACATGTAATAACCAGCAAACATAAAGAAGATATTGAAAACAATGAACACACATTCATATCCAACTGATGTCCATCTGTCTCTAGAATAATTGATGTTGACAGTTTCAAGGTATTCATCTGCAACCCTCCACTTGCAATACTGACAACTCGCTGTTGCATCAGGGTTGTTGATGTACCCACCATTTGATTCAAGATAATCTTGCATATACTGACCACAGGTTAAACCACTTGGCGGATTTAAAATGTTAAACTCCGCTGGCTTACATGTCACTTTACTATCATGAAGAACATTTGACAATAATCCTTGCATAAAATATGTCAAAGCTAAAAAAGAGTTTAGTCACAGTAGCAACAAATCTTATAACATAATAAAAAGACTTACGTGAAATCCTGTTCATAAATTGCCAAAAATGAGGAATAAGACGAAACGGTTGAAAGATTCCACAAAAAGACAAAATCATGGAAACTAACATCGCAGTGATGATATTAGCTGTCGAAGCATCAGGCGAAAAGGTCGTAATTGCCAAGCCAAACGATGTGAGAAACAATGAATATAAAATGCAGTACACAAAAAAGAAGTAACCTGATAAAATATTAGCTCCGCACAAAACCGACAAAGAAAAAAACGTATGACATACCAGCAGCTTCAGTAGAACGATTAAAATTAATTGGCCAGTAGTAGCAGAAGTAGAACAAAGTTGAAAACAGAACATTGTAAGGAACTTCAGCAAGAAACAAACCAAGCATCATACAACTCCAGTGGTATGTGTTGGAAGGGCTTTCACGAACTTCATAAATTTCTCTAAACACAATCGCTCTAGGCTGGAGCTGATTGATATTTGGCACTCCGACAATAATGGATAAAAACACACCAAAAAGAAGATTTTGTACACCGGCAAGCGAGAAATCTGAATTCCAAAATGAAAATCCTTGAAACAATCCTGAACTGATTAAAAGTAAAAACTTGGCCATAATATAATCTGGCGCCCGCCAATATTGCTTATAGGTGCGAATCGTTACCGCAGATGCCTGAGTGAACCAGTTGACAGCAAACGTTCCGCTAAACTTTATTGATACCTCTTGCGAAGGCAGGATGCCAAGTTCCTCGTGCAGATCATTAATTTCCTTTGATAGATAGGAAAATTTTTTTGAAGATGTCCATATGTCATGCCAGTCATAATTAGTATTTGCCGTCGCACCGGCACCGATGCAGTTTAAGATGTACTCAGCCGGGTTTTCATCTGCACCACATTGGGGCGCACCATTGCTTTCAAAATAATTAATCAATTCTGAAGAATTCTTACCAATATTGCCAAAATACACCGTCTTGCCGCCCTTTTTCAATAGCAATAATTTATCAAATTGTTCAAATAGCGTAGCAGAAGGCTGGTGAATAGTGCAAAGAATTGATTGCCCCGCATCAGCGAGTCGCTTCAACAGTTGCACGATTGCCCATGCAGATTGAGAATCCAAACCAGACGTTGGCTCATCCAAAAAGAGAAGTAAAGAAGGTTTAGACGCCAATTCCACGCCAATGGATAATTTTTTGCGTTGTTCCACATTCAAACCTTGTCCAAGACGTCCAACCACAGCTTCTGCGTATTCTTCCATGGAAAGCATCTTAATAACCTTCTCAACATAATCGTATTTTTCCTGGACGGGAACCGATTGAGGTTGACGGAGAAGAGCTGCAAATCTTAAAGATTCACGAACCGTAGACTCGGGGACGTGCAAATCCTGTTGTTGAACGTAACCGGTTCGGCGTTTAAACCCAGGATTAAGTGGTTTCCCATCAACAAACATATCACCAGAAATCACGCCAACATTAATTCTTTGAGCAAGATTATTCAGTAACGTAGTCTTTCCTGCTCCAGATTCTCCCATTAAAGCTGTCAACGTTCCAGGCTTTGTATAACCTTGAATATCACATAACAGTTGACGATCTTCTCCATTCGGTAATGTAACAGTATAGTTTAAATGTTGCCAAGAAAAAACTTCTTTCATTTTCAAAGAATCATCAGTTCCGTCATCTGAGTCGGTAAAGGTAGCATCTTTTTCGTCGCTAGCTTCCGAGTTTGCAATTTCAACTTCGTCAGAATCCAAATGCTTGGGAATGTCCTTTCGACGATAAAGTAACACGTCGCCATTATTTCCTTGTAGCCCTGTAAATTCACTTCCAATCATATACATGAAAATAAAAAAAATTGCAAAACCGATAATAATTCCAAAATTTCGCCAAGCATGGCTCCATGTGAAACTAAATGAGTCTGAAAGATAATTGTCACCAAGAACATAATGCGAACCCTGTCGTGATCCTGTAGCAGCACATACTTGATTGATGATCGACACGTTCTCATAACTTTGGCCAGTTGGAATTAGATTAGCTGTACAATCAAGTTCAGTGCCATGAAACTCGCCGGACATCAGAGCCTCAAAACCATAAGCAATAGGGTTAAGGTAAAATAACCAACCAAACCAAGGGTGCATGAGAGCTTTAGGAATCAACTGATATTTAGTTAGTTTAGCACAAAATCAATGTTTCCTTACTTACATAACCAGCGTAAATAAAAACAATCATAACCCCTAAACCGGCAACAGCATTTGCAATTTCGATTGTTGGAGAAAATGAAGAAATCATTTGAAAAAACGTCGTCATGGCAAATGTCACGAATTGCACAATAAGCATGAAAAAAAAGAATTGACCTGGCTTGCGATTTAAGTTTGAAATAAAATAAAGAATCAAGTCAAACAAAATCATTGCTACAAACTTGACAGGGAAAGTAGAAAAAATAAAAGATAGTGCTTCAGCCGCAGGATGATAAAATGCAAAGCGTTTATGTTTTTGAACAATCTCACGTTGAGGATAGAGCATGGCCATTTCAGCCACGGCATTCAATGTGAAAAAAAGAAGAGAAAAGAAAAGAACACCTCCGCGCGAGAACGATCCATTGTAAGTATCTGCCATGTCATAGAACAGGGAACCAATAATAAGAGCTTGCACAACAGATGAAACAAAGGTAGCGATAAGATAAGCCGGATCGCCTCGCTGACGTTGAACACCGCGTCTGGTCAGAATTCCAACTTGTTTCCAAAATGGAAGCGCATATGGCGAGTTTTTGGTGTGAAATAAACTTGACCGCTCCTGATCTATAGAATCATGCAAGTTGTTTAAGGCTTGAGGATCAAAATTCTTTCTGTATTGTTCGACTTCGGTAAGCATTTCAACATATTCATCCGATGCTTTCCAATATGCTTCAAACTGAGCAGCAGTTTGAGGAACCTGGCCTTTAAACCCTGACCTTACGAATCGACCAGCTGGATCAGTGACTGCAGTCAAAAACTCTGCCGTAGTCTGGCGAGGTTGGCATTCATATCCCATTCGCTCAAAATACGCACGAGCTTTATGAATACTTCCAAAATAAATCTGTTTTCCAGAGTATAATACTGTGACTTTATCAAAAAGTTGGTAAATATTTTCGCCAGCCTGATAGATGGCAACCAATGCAGTATTTTTAAGTAAATTTGTGGTTGTTCTTAAAATGTGAGCATATTCTAAAGCTGTTGAAGCATCAAGACCACGAGTCGAATTATCCCACGAAATCAATTTGGCACGGCCAGCAAAGACTTCTGCAAGAGACACGCGTTTGCGCTCACCACCAGAAACTCCGCGAAAGTAGTCGTTACCGACGATTGTATTGAACGTATGAGATAAGCCAAAAATTGTTCCAAGAATATTACGAAAATCTTTGATGTACTGTTCTCGTGAAATATTGCCGGCCCTTACAACAGGAGCCTTCGTGTCGATTGCGAACGAAAGAGTCTGATCAACGTTAAGAGTGGGGAAATGTATATCTGATTCGGCAGAAAACAAAACGTCACCCTTGAAGCGACGCTTCATGGTAAATTGGTCAACACCGTCATAAGATATTTCGCCATTGACTGATACAAAACTATCAATTTCACCTGCGATAGAGCGTAGAAATGTTGAACAGCCAGCACCGGGACGACCAAGGACCTAAATGGTTAGTAATTATGCAACCCAATTACAAAAAAACCGTGGCCAACTTACCAGTAGCATCTCTCCCTTATTCACGACGCCGTTAAAATCTTCAATAAGATTTCTGACTTTCTTATTGCGAACTGACTTGATGGCTTCTCTGATTCTGAATGGCGCACTAAGTAACTCGCCTAAGGTGAACAATGAGGTAGTCGCGACATCGACGCCGACTACAGTCAGGCTTTTAAACATTACGCCAATCGATCTGTCTTTGATTCCGTCCCTTGAGTTGGCATTGTTGGCATTTCGCAGCACTTTCTCGAGCTTAAAATCCTCTGCATCAAGGTCGTCTGAAGCTTGGCCCGCGGAGCGATTAGAGAGTACTCTGGACAACGATTCAAGCCTTTCCAATTCATGAGTAGCAATTTGATGGATTTGTTCCCGGTTGAAGGATTCAAGAACATCATCGTCCTGAGACTCGAGCTGGTTTGGAGAAGCCATAACGATTGAACGCGGTACTTTGACCAGAATGCACGCAAGCCATTGTACTTAAGTACTCAACCATGTATCCCGGTAGTGGCAGTGGCGTTTGAAATTTTCAGCACCATTTTCCGAGATGGTGTTCAACAATGACCATCAATGGCATATAACGTTTATTTGAGCAGACGGACAAAATTGGCCTTGCACAACGAATCCTTCTTTTAACAACCGCAAGCCAGGGGTTCAACCTTAATTACATGCCGAAAACGCCCCGGGCCGGGAACTCGGTAATTCGGCCCGTCTCATGTAAGCGGCAGGGCGAAATATCCCATTGATGGGACGATGCCACGCACGTGACCGTCGCCGCTTGTTATGTAAGCGGTTTTTAGTCTACTAACTAGTTGTGCGTCTCTATACATGTTCATGAAAATGAACAAATTATTAGACACGCCAATTCAAAATTTTCCTTTTCTTCTCAGATCTAATATCAATGTTGATGGAGTTGCGATTCGGGTGTGATTTATCCAATTATCTCGTTTCTGGAACCCAATCGTTGGACATGTCTCACTGTGGTTCAAAAAGTTTAGCTATGGATCAAATGTTGCCCTATAGCTGTCTTCAGCACGGCATGATTATTACCCCATTTATGGTGCTAAGTTGTGTAATTTGCAATTCTGCTCTAAATGATGCTTTTTACGACAGTTTGAGGTATAACTACGTAATGTGAATATGTTGTGAACTTGTCTTAATTTTATTTTTTGTTTTTTGGCTTTTATGTTTTTAAAAATTAATTGACTATTACGAATTTAATGTTCAACTATGTCTGGAAAAACAGTGTCATCGTGGTTGTACTTACTTATTCACAATGCACTTCTATTACCAGCATCGAATTATAAACCATTTACATGATAAAAATGTTCTATACATTATTCTGTATTGTAAAACTTTGATTTTTTTTTTTTTTTTTTTGGCAGTCGAACCGTTTGTTGATTTCAATATTGAAAATCATTAACCTAACCCGATGAAGCTTATTTAGGTTTTAGGCTGGCAAAGATTTTTATTTGAATCAAAAAAAATTATACATCACGACGAAAACATCAGATTCAACTCTTCACCATTACACGGCACCGATATTTTTTTTTTTGAAAGTTTGAAATTTTTTCAAGCAATGTTGGAACAACAAGTTTTTAAAAAAATATCTAAACGCAAACAAAGAGCAGACAATTTTCGGACTGCAGCCAGGAAAGGAGAGAAATATGTTAAGCAAAAAGCACCAGAGGAAGAAATCAAGGTTATAAAAGCACAAAAGGAACAAGCCAGAAAGGAGAAAGAAATTAAAAAAGAAAAGAAGGAACAAGAACGGAAAAAAGAACAACTTCGATCTGATGCTGAAACTGAATCATTAAAAAGTCGCAAGCGAAAAGCTGAAACTACCGAGTCACAAGTGGAAACCAAAAAGCCAAAAATGCAAGAACCAACAGTAGACACGAAGATTAAAGGTGCAAGGTTTATTGTTTTTGTGGGCAATCTTCCGTACAGTGCTACTCAGGAATTATTAAACGAACACCTTGCCGCATGCAAGCCCGATGTGATTAGAATTCCGACGGATAAAAAAACCGGCAGAGTGAAAGGATTTGCGTTTGCAGAATTTATTGGCTCTGATGCGTCCAAGCGAATGAAAGCTTGCTTAAGACTTCACCATACTGACTATGGCGGAAGACGAATCAATATCGAACTCACCGCTGGCGGTGGCGGCAAGGGTGAATCAAGACAGCAAAAGCTTAAAGAAAAGAATGAGAAACTTGAAGAAGAGCGAAGTCAACTTAAGCAAGCCAGTGTTGTAAAATCTAGAGAAAAGGCAAACGTTCAATCAAATAACAAAACACCAGAGTCAGCAGAATCATTTGTTCATCCATCTAGAATGACAAGGATCAACTAATGTACTTTTTATAAGCAAATCGGGGTTTTTTTTTTTTGGAAAAAAAAAGGCCGGTGTTTTGTTGCTGTTGTTGTTTTTCTTTGCTTTTCAGATTTGGTTTGCATGTCAAAAGGTGTTTCGATCGTACTCTGTTATTTCTCTCGGACTTTGGTTTTTTTTGTGTTTTCTTTGTATATTACCGATATATTTTCAATCTATAGAGCTCAGAACCAAATATAAAACTGTGGCGCAAAATTATGCGCAAGAAACTAAAAAAACTACGAGTAGGATAAATCAATGAAAATAAAACAAACCACCATGCTGCTACATAAAGAAACTAACGCAAACGAGCAGATGTGGCAGTAATGAAAGTAGTTCTAAGTTAATTTATCAGTGTTATTAATAAAAAAAAAGAAATATAAAAAATAAACTTAACAATATACCAAAAATAACGGCATAAACAAAAACTCCCAAAAAATCATGAAACTAAACCATAACAGAAAATAAAAATATTTTAAAGGACAAATTGCAAACAAGCTTGCCAAAAAACAAAAAAAAAAAAAGAACACTGTGTATAATGCTTTGTTTTGTTTTATAATATGACACATTTCTTCTGTTTCTTTACTGGCGCTGCTGGCATGAGAACCGCTCTTATGGCTTCATCAAATACAGCTTTTAAACCCTTTTGTGTCAAGGCCGAACATTCCAGGTACCGAACCGCATGAATGTCCTTTGCCATTTGCAGGCCTTGCGGGTACGTAATTGGGGTCATTCTTTTTTCTCGTAATTTATCAATTGTTTCCTTGTCTTCTCTAAGATCTAATTTTGTCCCGACAAGAATGATGGGAGTATTGGGAGCATGATGTGAAATTTCTGGGTACCACTGCAGCAAACAAATTAGTTATCAAGCCATAAATTTTTAAAGATCACCTAAAAACAAAAAAAAAAACACGTACTTTTGTTCGAACATTTTCCAACGAGGGAGGGCTGACCAGTGAAAAGCAAATAAGGAAAACACCGGTTTGTGGGTACGATAATGGGCGCAACCGATCATAATCTTCTTGACCTGCCGTATCCCATAATCCCAAGTTTATTGGCTTTGAATCAACCATGACGTTTGCGGAGTAATTATCAAATCTGATTCCAATCAGTCAGTATCATGACATTAAAAAATTTTTTTTTTCTTTTTTTTTTTTTTTTTTAAGAACGTACACGGTGGGGATGTATTCCCCTGGGAATGCATTTGTCGTATAACTTATAAGAAGACAAGTCTTGCCAACGGCACTAATTTATAGTCAGTATACGATAAAAAAAAAATAGATAAGCAAACACTTTTCTTACCCATCACCGGTAACCACACATTTGATACTCTGCATTGTGGTTGTAAAGAACGTCCAGAACTGGGGCCACAAATAAATCAAACTGAATTATATAAACAAAAAGGGGACCGTGACACACAAAGAAAGAAAATCAGATTATTAAAAAAAATCTTAATTTAACACAATTTAAAGCGTCTAATTTAGCAATTCTAAATACTATAACTAATAACTAATCACTGATCTATTATGTCTATATACGAGAAAGGGGGGCGAGCGTGAACAATTATTCCAATTCATTTAATTAAACGACTTTTCGGGGGCGCAACTGCGGGTCAACTTACGAATCACATAGTAGTTAACTATTAAATTTGCAAATTGTTGATTGTATAATACCTAACCGTTAGTTACGCAATTTATTATTTACTTAAATACTAGGTCTATATTATAAATCATCAAGGTCTTTAAATTCTTTTTCGCCAACCAAATGTCGGGAAAAATTTCGTACAAAGTTCATGTACGGCCACAAAGGGCCGGAGAAGTCCATGTCGTACCACAAGTTCACGCTGCAACACAGCCCGTCGTCATCAGCGACCTGAGATACCTTATGATACCACAAGGCTGGCAAATAAAGTATGTCTCCAGGATTGAGAACGACTTCAAGTATTCGGCAGTTTTGTCCCCATTCATCCTTGTCCTTCTTGTCGATATGGTCGCGACTGTTGCCGTCTGGGTCCATGGTAGGCCATGGCACTTTGCCTGCTTCTTCATCTCGCTTGATTTCAAATCCGCAGTCGGTCTTAACGTATGTTGCTTGCTCAAGCATGGTCTCTTTAATTATTTTTTTTCAAAGAAAAAAAGTCAGGATATTATGCAAACTCTATTTGATTCATTGAATACCTTTCACGCAAATATGTTCAACCGGAGCAATAAGCTTAAATATTTTCTTTCCCAATATTTGAACATGCAGATTTTCGTAATGATCTGGGGTATAATAACAATAAATAAAGTATTAACTAAACAAGATCTGTTGAACGGCTTTGAAATTACCTTTGTGAAGACTTGTGATACTTTCGCCACCACCAATCCATATATTCACGGCTTCTGGATTACTACCTGTCTAGTAAGTTAACATTCTCTTTCTTTAACGAAAAAAAAAAAAAAATATGTGAAGTGAGGTTAAGCAAAGATTACCTAACGCTTCACTGGCCCATGGTATGCCCATTTCCACGTCGTCAGCCAGTTGTGGGAATTCGGTTGCCATGTTGTTGTTTTGTGATTGCATGTAGTATACCGTGCTATCGTTGGGATCCAATAACTTGCACATGAAGTCTTCGAATTTCATGAGGCTCATGTGTGGTTGCACAAACACTTTGCCGTCCAGAGGAGCATCTGCGTTGCTGAAAATGATGATTAGACCTGTACTGACTGTGATATTTAAACCTGTACTGACCCTAGAGGTGTCTCTGTTACCGGGATTATGGCATCTTTCATGGCAGAGAGAAGGTATTTCCTTGACCACCGGTGATCTGAGTTGGCATCTAACGCCGGCCATTGAAACGCAGATGCTTTAAATTAATTTACATACATTAACCACCTTGCACCTTGCACCTTGCAGGGTGCCACCATGTATCATATACCAGGTAATGACTATATTACTTCAACTTACCAGCATAAACAATTGGCTGGTTTGAATTTACTTGACGTAAAAACTGAACCGCAGTCGGCACCGTGTTGACGACGGGCACAAAGTTGGGTGACAGATCATGATGCAGCCTAATGGCTGATTTAAGTAACCTGGTCAATTCTTGATTAGAATCCATCCAATCTTCAGTGATTTTTTGGTTTATGAAATTTTTATTTTTTTTTTTATTTTTTTTAAATTTTCAGATTGGCTGCTTATTATTATTGCAACTACCAATAATTAAAGGCTAACTTTCAATCTTAATTCGGTAAACCAAAAAAGGCGTTATTTTTAAATCGCATCACTACCCTTATATATATTTTATTTATCTGCGTGAATTGTTTTCCTCAAAAACAGAAAAAAAAAAGTACGAGTTTAATAAACCAGAGGCCATACTTATCATCATTTGTGTACGTGATGGCTGGTTTGACGACAGCTTCGGCAACCGGTACACAGCCATCATCGACCGAGTTCGCTGGTCCGGATACCGGTACCAGGGCGACGACATCAACCACTATCGCAGCTGGTTCTGGATTCAATGAATTGGATCAAGAACGAATCAAGGCAATATTAAATTCGGACGTGAGTGGATTTAATGTTAACAGAACAAAGCAATAGTTGGAAAATAGGAAAAAATGCTGATATTATTGTCTCGAAAGGTCGGAGTCAACATTCTTTTGAAACGACTCAAGCAAAGCATCGTGTCAGGAAGGGTATGTGTCTTAAAACTTTTGACAAGTCAATGATCTATGGGACATATTCATGTGCGATATTAACAATAAATAGGATTACGCTGCTTTTCTGAAACGTCGAGCGTCGCTTGAAGAAGAACATGCACAGTGTAAGTACATTTTTTCATAATTCACCAAGTACTAAAATAAAGCTAATATTTTTTGCCTTTTTCTTTTTTTTTTTTTAATCAGCATTGAAAAGGTTAGTTCGATCGTCTCAAGAAGCCATCCGTAAGCCAGACGGTCGCCAGGATTCATTTTCTTCTCATTTCGACGAGGCCACACGCGTGCATGAGCAATTGGCCGAACACAGCAATAAGTTTGCAAGTGAGTTAAATAAAATGTACGACGACTTATCAGATCTTTGCAAATCCACGGAAAAGGCGAGAAAAGTACTTAAAGAAACCGGATTACGAAACGAGAAGAATGTTATTGATGCCGAGCAGGCGGCTGAAAAAGTACGTGTTTAAAATTCAGTGTTTGTGAGATTGATTTAACTAACCAACGTCTTTTTATTTAGACTAAAGGAAAATACGATTCATTATGTGATGAATTTGATCGGGTTAGAATTGGAGATCCGAGCAAGCGCAGCGTGGGGTTGAAATTTAAGAGTAACAAAACTGGACCTCAGCATGAAGAAGAATTGCACAAGAAAGTATTAGCTGCGGATGCAGACTACAAATTGAAAGTTCAAACTGCTAAAAACTTGTTAAACGATTTGTTGAAAATTCTTCGACCGGATACAGTCAGGCAATTGCGGAATTTGCTTGCCTCGTTCGATGCCGGGCTTGCCTTGCATTTTCAACGTTACTCAAACATCAGCGAGGTGTTGAGTCTTAGTAATGGATTGACCGTTTCTCCGATGAAGAAGGGTAGCGTCATTCGTAAGATAATCCCACTGGCTTTTTTTTTTTTTTTTTTTTTTCCTGTGCATGTACTAAATCGTCTCTTGTATAGCACGAAGTTTGACTCAGATTGCAAATGAGGTCGATAATGATCATGATACTTATGAATTTATTTTAAAACAAGGATCTGGTGCGGTTCTTCGCAGGCCAGAAATTGAATATAAACAACACAAGGTACGAATTGTCTTTTGCTGTTAGAGATTTAAAAGACATTAACAGGTTATGGTTAGGCCCTGGCGGAATCGTATAAGCGTTCTCCGTCGAGATCGACCTTGACGTCGACCGGATCAGCAAAAACTACAGCAAGGCAGATTCCGCCATCTAGAGCGAATGAACAACAGGCCAGACCGTCAGCAGCCGTTGCCACTGCTGCTGTGGCGACCGGAGTGGCAGCAGTTAATGCGACGCCTTCATTAAAAGGGCAGACTTCGTCGTATACGACTCAATCGAGATTGAGTGAAGAAAACCAATTGAGCGGATCTTCTATTCCGGTTGTGCCGGTACCATTAGCCACGCAGACGTCCTTTTCCGAGGCCGCTATACCTTCGCAGGCGTCAACCGGTCTGCAACAGTATAACGGAGAATCAAATGGCGGTGGTGGAGGTAATGGTGCAATCAGAAGTCACATTTTTGGCGTGCCCTTAGATTTTTTGATGGAACAAGAACGGTCACGATTAAATATTGAGACTGTGGTGGCACCGGTGATTGTCATCAAATGTATTGAAGCCATTGACAAATTCGGGTTGGATACGGAAGGCATTTACAGGGTTAACGGGACGGCATCAGAAATTGAATATTTGCAAAACGTGTTTGAAACTGGGGATCCGTTTTTGGTTGACTTTGGCAATCGATCAACGTTTCATAACGACGTGCACGCGGTGGCATCGTTACTCAAGTTATACTTCAGGGAACTACCCAATCCGTTGTTGACATCTGAAATGTACAGTGACATGGTGAGCGCGTCCAAGATTGCGGATGATAATAATCGCAGGGATGCGTTGCATTTATTAATTAATGACCTGCCGGATGCCAATTATACAACGTTAAAATATCTGGTTTTCCATTTGTACCGAGTGCAAGACCGGTTTGCTGCCAATCGCATGTCAATCACTAACTTGGCAGTTGTTTGGGGGCCATCATTATTAGGTGGCAATGCAAGAGATGCGCAAGCTCATGGGGTTATTGTGGAGACGATTTTGGCGAATTGTTATTCAATCTTTGATCCGGATTAAACGAAGCCGACAAGAAATGATGTGGGATTAATAGGCATATATGAGAGCAATTGAAAAAAAAAAAAAAAAAAGGGCGAAGGAAAAAAGAGAATGAAACGTAATTGTGTATACGTATAATGTATATGAATATGAATATAAATATTATGTAT
The DNA here is from genome assembly GCF_038497905.1 of Lipomyces japonicus. Lineage (NCBI taxonomy): Eukaryota > Fungi > Ascomycota > Lipomycetes > Lipomycetales > Lipomycetaceae > Lipomyces > Lipomyces japonicus. The sequence goes on from NW_027117901.1 coordinate 12,945, forward strand.
ATTGTACAAATTTAGACAGCCGTAGGCTTAGGAGCGAAAGACAGGCGGGTAGTGACTGCGCCAGATGAGGGCGCGCCACCGCCGGACAAAACGGTTGCGAAATTGCTTTTGGGCAACAAAACCTGTGCGTATGGTTAGCGAGAAACAACATGAATCAAATGACTTGCTGATGGTAAAAACATACGTCCATGTAGCAGACCAAGAGTCCGGAAATTGACAAGCTATGAAATGTTAGCAACTGAAGAACACAGGGACTCAGGGGAGAGGCGTACATAATTTTGATCCAACCTGGCTGAGCAGGTTGTGAATCTTCAGTTTCGTTAAGCCATGATTGGATGGCTACAAGTAATGCAGACCAGCCAACTAACCTAAAAAAAACATGGGGTATTAGACACATTATCCACGGATAATACGGCCGCAAGCAATTGATTACTTGTTTCTAGACATTCAATTAGCATTTAATTTTTTATAAGCGTTTACTTTCAATTGCAAAATACTTGAGAAATAATGCCACCATGGGCAACGTGGTTGATAACAGAGCAGACACGTCTTCCTTCTTTTTGGGCTCCACGGGGGCGTAGCTATTAATATGACGCACACGGTTAACATCAAACCCAATATTAAAAATTTGTAAACAAGACTGTATTATGGTCTCATACGGCACAACAAGATTGGCTCTCTTTTTAGAACTTGATGAGGTTGACATGATTAATGGTTTTTTTTATTTGCAGGACTTGTACGGCGAACAAATAAAAATGAATTTGATTTTTGAATTACAAATTACAAATTATGTAATGAACTTGGGCCAATAAATGTTGGGTTATATCGGACAAGCGATTTGGACGCCAACCATGTATTGAAAATGTATATTAGATAAAAAATTGAAGTCTAATTAAATTATTGTCAATATTTTTTCTTATTATTATATTCGTAATGTGCAGTCACCAAGATTGTTTACTCTTTAAACGTTGACAATGAACTAATTTAAGTTGAAGTTACTCTTTTTTTTTGTTGGTGGAGAGATAGGAACCAGGCCGGGTAAAAATGGGGGCGGCGGGCCGGCCATCAGAAAATCCTGGTCACTTTTTTTTGTTTGTTCATATGCAAACGATTTGAACACTTTTTATAACAAGGCGCCAAACGAAAGAATACATCTAATAGAATAATGGTGTTGATTAAAATGTTAAGCTCGCTCTGCCGGCCTGCAGTGATTCAAAGTGGCATGAGGGCAAGCATGCGATATGGCGGTAGCGTGCGGCAGATTGCGATTGCAGTGGAGAATCATGATGACGCAGGTTCAAAGGTTGTCAAGAAGAACGGCGGAGTTTTGGAACGAGCTGTTAATGCATCAGCACCACGTAATGACTGGACTAGGGAAGAGATTGCAGAGATTTACGACTCGCCTCTTTTGGAACTTGTTTATAACGCGGTAGGTTGGATATATATATATTATTTACATTTGAAGAATATTGACCGAGGGTTGTTTTCACGTGGTTGCAGAGCACGGTGCATAGAAAGTATCATGATGCCAGTCAGGTTCAGTTGTGCACGTTGCTGAGCATCAAGACGGGCGGATGCAGTGAGGATTGCTCGTACTGCGCCCAGTCGAGCCGGTACGACACGGGATTGAAGGCGTCCAAGTTGGTAACGCTGGGATCTGTGCTTAAAGCGGCACGCGAGGCACGAGATAACGGGTCGACTCGGTTTTGCATGGGAGCAGCATGGCGCGACATGAAAGGCCGCAAGTCGAACTTGCGAGACATTAAGGAAATGATACAGGAAGTGCGGGGCATGGGACTGGAAGTGTGCGTGACGTTGGGCATGGTGGATGACAAGCAAGCGGCCGAGCTCAAGGACGCCGGCCTGACGGCTTATAACCACAACGTGGATACGTCGCGCGAGTTTTACGGCAACGTGATCACGACGCGGTCGTACGACGAGCGACTAAACACAATCTCGAACGTGAACCAGGCCGGCATCAGCGTGTGTTCGGGCGGGATCCTGGGCCTGGGCGAGTCCAAGGCCGACCACGTTGGGCTGGTGCACACGCTGGCCACGCTGCCTTCGCACCCGGAGAGCGTGCCGATCAACACGCTGGTGCCGATTCCGGGCACGCCGTTGGGCGACAACAAGCCGATCGAGTACAAGAGCGTGCTGCGGACGATCGCGACGGCACGGATCGTGATGCCGCACACGATCGTGCGGATTGCGGCCGGGCGCATCACGCTGACGGACGATCAGCAGGGCATGTGCTTCATGGCCGGAGCCAACGCAATTTTCACTGGCGACAAGATGCTGACGACGGACTGCACGCCGTGGGACGTGGACAAGGCGCTGCTGGAAGGATGGGGGTTGCGGCCGATGCGCAGCTTTGAGCGCCAGGCGCCGGCGGACCTGCACATTAGCGCGAACGAGCATACGGTGGAGCAGGCGGTGGAGCAGGCGGTGGAGCAGGTGGTTGCTACGGAGGCCAAGGTGTGAAGATTGTATAGGGACGACGTGCAATGTGCAGTAATGTAGCCAAGTTACGTAACGCATGACAAAATATGTATTGCTAGAGTATCATGTGCAGACGTGGATGACAACATGGCAACCAAAATGCAAACGCAATATGGTCCCCGTGGGCCCACATGGCAGATGCACGGCTGGCCCGGCCCGGCGCGGTCACGTGCGCGTGGGCGTGAGCGGCTGCGGCCCCCAAGCAGGCCCAGGGCTAGGGCGCAGCAGCCCAAGGCTCTTCGGCCGCAGCCGCAATTATTATGTGCGACCCGTCTTCCCATTTTTTTCTCCTTCGTTTTCTTCCTTGGTTCACGCACTCTTTTACCTCCACTCCTCAAGTGTTTCTTACCGCAAGCCCGTATTTACTCCATTTTGGTAGGTTTGTGCTCGATCGCTTTTGTTTCAAGATTTCAGCTTCCTCGTCGACCGACAAAAGACGCCCACCGTCCAATCGCTACCTTGTCATCGTCATTGCAAGTGATCAGCGCTTGAAACCTGTCCTGCTTGTGACGCCCATCGTTTCCGCCGATCAACCATCCACCACTTGAATCTGTCACTCGTTTATTCATAGCTTTCAACTTTTCCGTCTGGCTGCACCGTGGACTATCGCAACGCCAACCCAACGCCAACGATTTCTTCACCACATCTACATAACATCAACAAAACCATGCATTCACTATCTGGTCTCTTTTTTCTCGTTCTTCTTTCTCTTTTACTCGTGAATGCTCTCGAACTCGACGAAGCTCCAGGTTGGTTTTAATTATCTTTGTTCTATTATATTTTATCCATGCTTGCTAACTAACTTGCATTTAGCGTGCTACGAGCCATGCATTCAAAACACAAAAATTATCTCCGACTGTAGCCAGTCTGACGTCGAATGTTTTTGCAAAGATGAAATTTATCAAAATGTACATTCACTCCCAACTTTTTTTTTTTTTTTTTTTAATACTAATATTTTCCCTTGTTTTAGGCTCTTTACGGTTGCTTATACTCTCAATGCTCTTCCAAGGACGTTGCGTTTGCTCAAAATCTGGCAGACTCGTCCTGTGTTAGATTTAACATCCAACCTGGTGCAAACCCACATCTGGCCAAACGCAACTCGTTTAACGACATTTCCAACCATGCTTTGCAGTCTTCTTCGTTTGCACCAATCAGGCAGTCTTCTTCTGTACTTATTAGACGGTCTTCTTCCGCCTTTGGCTCCTTGTCATCTTCTGCATTCCCAATAGCGTCTGCTGCTCATGTTGCTGCTGCTGCTCCAACTTACGTGCAAGCTCCTGCTGAGGCTAAGCATATCGTTAAACGCATGGAATCATATGGTCTTAACCAATGCGGTCAGTCTTGCTTCTATTCCAAGCTGCTGGTGGCTGGCTGCAGTCCAACAGATTTGTCGTGCGTGTGCTCGTCGGCTTACTTCAATGCCGTCACTGATTGTCTTGTCGATCAATGCTACGACCAAATTCCATTAGCTTTCAAGGTCAGACCTGAATTATGCCAATGAAATTTGACCCGTTTATAGTTTATGACTTTTTTGAAGACTTTCCGGATTTGTTTTTTTTTCATTTTTTTTTTATTATTTTTCACATTTATATTTTACTTATGGATTTGGGCCTAACAAAGTACCATTGGGTTAATTTTAGTTTCTTTTTTTTTTTTTTTTTTTTCTCACTTGTATTTAGTTCTTGTTTTTTGTTTTTTAGGTGTTTTTATTTTTTTATGGCGACAGCGTCTCTTGCTTGAAATTGTTGTGTTGTGTTTTTTTTTTTATTTCTATTTCAAAATTCGGGGGTTTACTTTTTCAGACGCGTGATTTTATCGAACAAAACTATCCTTAATTGGCTATAATTATTATTATTTTTATTTTTATTATTATTCTTTTTTTTGCTCGTTTATTCAATCGTCGTCGAGTTAAGCCGAGGCATAATATGAATTAGTTCACGACCTCAAGTCAGATGAGACTTTACATCGATCATTCCTGAAAAGAGCATAACATAATAAATTTCGAATGGGAAAGTTGCTTGACGGTTAATAGCCATTCATGGATGAGGCATGGTTTGCTTACATTTTGAATTTTTTTTTATATTCTTATTATTTTGGTTTTTCTTGACACTCACACCTTCATAATTGCATAGAGAAGGTATACAATTTATTATGACAACAAGGCGTCGTTGAAATTGAAATTTAGTTTATTGTTTAATGAATGAGAGATGCATGCGTTCCTGCAAATATTGCTTGTGAAAAAGACGAGGCCAGCATTTGTTTTGCATAACCATGATCAACAAATTTATTACGTTGTCAGACATGCATAACCATGAATATCGCCTGGCAGCCTGATCCTCACTTAAATCACATGGAATGCATGAACTGTTTATGTAATGCAATACCATAAATGCAAACCAATTAATGCGCTCGGTAGTTATTTCCTTTCCCATGACTGTGAAGTATTTTAGCCAAGATGAGTATGACATGACATGCTCGTGGCATTCCAACGCAATTTTTAAATATTTAGTTTAACGTATCTTGCAAATAAAAAAAAAAAAAAAAATGGGACTTAATTGCCAAGACGCATACTTTCCTTTTACGCTTGCGCCGCGTCTTTTTAAACTTTTAACCCCTTTGTTTATTTTTTTTTTTTCTTCGTTTTCGTTTTTAATTGCACCGTATACCAGTATGACGTGGGTACCTTGGCTAACAAGCAAATCACATAAGCTATAACATGCTATTGCAAGATATATTACTACACGATAATATTGCATATAACAAAGACCAAGACCACACGGGTAATGAAAGAAAGGAAAAAAAAAAGAATGGCAAAAAGCAAAATTTTAGATTTGCATTCCGCCGGAATGCATGGAAATTAAAACATCGTGAAAAGAAATTACAGGGGTACACTGACACGTCCACGTCCTGCATATATTATAATTGTAACGTCCAAGTTGGATGCAAACACGAACCTAGTATTATCGTATAGTTAGTTTTGTTGGTTACAAAGTATACGCTATCTAAAGACGCTAAACGACGTGCACACCGCCACAGAGGCTGCAGCGCCACAACTATATATGGCCTATTTTAGGCTCGAGTTATATAACCGTCATGTTTTTTGTGCTCTTTTTAAAGCATATTAACTCCTTCCTTGTCTACATGCAATACTGACGGTGTAATTCTCGCGTATGAATAAATTGCCGCAGATTAATACGTTATATATCAGGTCGAATACTATTATAAGGTTCATTTTGCACATCCTGATGACATGGTTGCTTCTTGCTGCCATATCCGGCTTTGAATTGAAACACCTCGGACCACTCTTGCAGCGTATAGTAGTTTCTCGTAGCCCATCATACTAAACTTAACGTAGGTCAATTAAGGCACCATAACATTACAATAAAATCATTTCTTTTCCAAAAAAACCCGTTCTTACAACTAAAATTAATTCCTCTGGCATGTGCGAGCAGTGTGTTCAGATACTTCGGCGCATGCTACTTCGCCCTCGGCGGAGCCTGTTGTTCGTGACCACCAATTTCCCTCGGCAAAATCTTGCGCCGACTGCTCATTTACATGCATTTGATTTAAAACATTTCGTCTTTCCCTCCTATAAACGTGTTCTTTTAGTTTCTCCTGGCGCCTGCTTGGGGGCACGGTTGGCCTCTCGAAGCGTCTTAAACGTCAGACCTCACAAGGGCTGCCTTTCGCACTTATTGCAATCTGATCTATAGCATTAAAAATTGGTATTCAAGAATTACCTTGATGAGATGCAATTCCATTTTAATAAAATCAGACTGTAAATCGGCCTCTGTCGCGTTCGACGGCGTCCGGGAGACTCAAACGTGGGTACAGACAATCAGAGAGCTGGGCGGTGTAGGAGTCCATGGCCTTCACATCTAGCTTCGATAAATCCGGTTTCAGGTTGAATAGCAATAAGCTAGCTCCTTGTGGCGTGACAAGCAGAATGTCAATTAAAATGGCAAATCCAGTCCAGGTAACGTCTCGTTGTTGGTACATCCGTTCTTGGTAAGTTTCCCGACCCAATTCGCGTAGAAGCTTGCTCTCCGTGTACCAACTGACAAGGTGGTAGACACCCTTTAACCAGATAAACGACAGAACGCACCCGACCATCCCGCACTCATTCCGTCGATCACCGTTGCCCATTTGGTTACCTGGTTGGACTATCTTTGCTCTGCCACGTCTTTTGACGCATGAAACAACTATCGCAAAGCTTGCCTCGTTCAAGTTGTAAAGATGCGCGTCCTGAATGCCATACTTGGTCCTCATATTTTCTAGTCGTATGAGTAATTTGCACCGTGAGCCCTGCATAAATCTGAGATATACTCCTTCAAAGAGTTAGTTCTGTTCTAGCTTTGTCGGTTTCTTCGAATTGGGGCGGCAATCTTGTCGACCGCGTCTGCACACTCTTGAGACGCCATAGATCTTTCAGCTGCTAGTTTTTATAACCTGAATAGCCAATAAATACGCGACTTTCATTTGATGACGATTCCATCTTTTGTTTCGGAACAGAAATGCTGCTGTAAAAATCACAAGTGTTGGATTTCCCCACGTTGAACATAATTACATTCCGAATATTACGTAATTAAATTTTAGTTAACAAAGTTAATTTGATAAATAATTTCATTTGCAAGAACGGCAAGCAGATTTTGTTATTTTATTTTGTTTTAAGGTGACTCATGTTGTGTTGTAACATCCTACGTTCATGACGACAAGGACGATACCGGGGCGTTTTATTTTATATTCTTATAAACAATGCTAAAAATTAATTACAAGTGCAACAACTGTGTGCGCGAAAACAATGCTCATGTATTATTTAACGTCGCAACCAACATGTCGTTTTGACTCGAAAACAATTTGCCTTGCTTTGCTTTCCAATTTTTTAAACATATTTTGTACGTACAAAGGGTATGGACTGAGCGGCACGAACGTCATTGCCAAAAATGCTTGTAGCTAAAAGGCGCACGAAACTCTAATCGAATAATGACTCGGAGCGCGACCTTTTGATATCAACCTGTCAATCTACTTTGGCACTTCATCCTTCAACAAAACAAAAAGCTACAATCATGAGCGACCAACCTAATGGCCCTATCACTTCATCTGGCACAGCGTCACTACCTTCCCGGGCTACCATTGACGGCCACTATACGTCGCGCATGCCCCTAGAGCCTTCCCACGCAGGTTCGAGTTGGAAGCATCTCGGAGGTGAGGAGAACAGCCACCTATAGGCATATATGCTTAGAGGTGCCTGTATCGACCAGCAGGAGTAGAGGGAGACCGTAGAGGATCTTAGCAAGACGAACGACCCTTTCTGTTACACCGTCCTCTCTGGTCCACGAGATGACCCAAAATCGGAACCTGTTGGTCAAATGTCGTATCTCAATATTGTGCCAAGTCACCGAAGAATTGAGATTGGAAGTATCATTTTTGGCGAACAGCTCAAGCAAACCCGGGCTGCAACTGAAGCCTTCTACCTGATCATCAAGCATGCGTTTGAGGACCTTGGATATCTGAGAGTTGAGTGGAAAGCCAATCATCTAAACAAATCTAGTCTTGCAGCTGCTGAGCGCCTGGGATTTGTTTTTGAGGGCATTTTTAGGTAACTTGATAGAATTATTACCTCAAAGAAGTGAGTGACACTAATGCTTCATCAGGAAGCATATGATCTTTAAGGGAAGGCGTCGAGATACTGCATGGCTCAGCATTACTGATGATGATTGGCCTCTTGTCAAGAAAGCCTTCGAGCTTTGGCTGAGTGAGGACAACTTTGACAAAGACGGCAAGCAGATCAAGTCCTTAAAAGATATTAGGCAAGTCTTTGCGAAAGAACAAAACTGATAGACATGAAAAGCCGGAAACAGCTTCATACAGGTTCTAGAGATAGAAACGGGAACAATGGTAACATAACGAGTACCGGACGACTTAGACCCCGTGCGCGTAATTGTGATTATTGTCGGATGTAGTCTTGATACGTGTTAATGGGCTTCAATCTTCTAGCTACTAGCCTAGTTACGTAGCACGGTACTAGGTACGTTGTAATTGAAAGTCTCTATGATTAGCAACACGAAAACCTTAATCACTATAGACCATTTTGTCCGAGAACTGTCCCTTAAGTATTACCGTAGTTTTATTACTGCTGTATCTTAGATTAAGCTGGTATCTTTGAGGGTAGCTAGCTTTTTAATCTTTGCGAGGCTTTACCTGAGACATATCTTCACTTCTGCTTTTTGTTCGGCGATCATGATTGTTATAGTTAGTATATCCTTCCTTGCTTAGATAGTACAACGCATATTGACGAATAAATACAAAAAGATCCTTCTTCTTCCAACAGTTGTTATGTCGCTTGTTGGCAGTCGCGCAAGTTAGCTTTGTAGGTTGCCCACTCAGGGTTGTGAGCGGTAGAATTGGTCAGAGCGTGTCGGCAGTAGCAATTATGTCACATTAACACTATTCTTACATGGGTTGCCATGTTTATAACGTTTCTGCTAAGCAGAATTAAACGAGTTTTCTTCAAGTTGATAAGTTTTATAACTTCTTTTTTTTTTTTTGTTGTTGTTGTTGTTGCCGTAAGGACACGATACGTGAATATTTGTTATTGATATTTGTATGCAAATACCGATTACGATACGATACGATAAAAATAAAAAAATAATAGTCAGTACGTGACTTCATTTACGATAAACATTTTTGCCAGATTTGTATAATAATATTTTTTTGGTGATAGTCATACTTAAATAGAAAATACGGTTACTATACGAATAAGCCCAAAGTCTTACAAATAACTATACAAATATAGGAAGGATACGTCTGTATAGTAAATTCGTAATCGTGTCCAACCTTACCCGTGAACTGGGCATACAAGGCAACGTTCATTTTTAGGCATTACTTTCTCCGTATACCTCAAGCGTATCATCCGCTCGTTAACATTTATTGACTCGCAAAATTAATTAATGTATCGATTGTCATTTCTTGATTAACTTCTACACTCTAAATGGAATGAATAAAAAAAATTATAGTTAACAATATAAATAATCAGGGGAACATTTGCGAAAAGTGTAAAAACGCACGGAGCCCTTTTTTCCTATTGTGTTTACATATTGCCAGAGCAACAAAAACAATAAACAGTTTCCCTTCCTCATGCATCACCTTCATCCACGCAAAATAATGGTACGCATATTCAATTCAAAACACAAGTATCGCGCTCAAGTTTTTTTTTTTTTTTTTTTTTTTTTTTTGAGGGAATCAGCGGGCTTCATGCGCTTTCCGGCAAGCTTTGCACATATGTACTCGAAGTATGCATCGAATTCGGGGATATCTTGAAAATGTGCCAATCTCAATTACAAACAATAAAGGAGATAAAGAGTTTTAAAATAACTCTGAGAAATGTCAGAATAGTACCAACTATTGGTATGAATTTAATTTCTCCGAAATGTCTAAAAAAGGATAACAACTATGATATCTGGACGAAAACAGAAGAAGATTTTGCAGTTTTAGCTAAGGATAGTAGACAGTTATATCAATTCGGTAGATACATAAACGGTCATCTAACATTAAACCAGCCTAAAAAGATTACGGGTGTAACAAAATCAGCATTTGCAGCACAAGATGACACCAAAACAAAAACAGATCTGCTGCTCCTACACAATACATATGGGCATCACAATTTCCAAAGTCTCAAAAATCAAATCACATCAGGTAGTCCTCGGTGCCGAAAGAGAAACGTGCGTCCTCTTGAAGTCAGTGATTTGGGCAAGAGAGCCTTGGCTGGTGATGAGGCAGTCATCTGGGAGATGGTCCGGTTGAGGAGAGCCTATGCGTAGTGTCCCAGGCCCAGGGACAGTAGATGG
>NW_027117902.1:0-22338 GCF_038497905.1 Lipomyces japonicus
AAACGGGTAGCGACGTCGGGATCGATGTAAGTCTTGGACTGCAGATATCACCGTTGCGTGGAAAGCTGCCCGTGAGGTTGCTAAGGGGCCGGACAAAACCTCTTGCCGTGTCCACCGCGGCCAGAGAGGCGCTATGCGATCGCAGTTGAAAAAGCGGTGGTCTTGAGTGCCTATTCATGACACGTGATGGTTTGGAAGCTGAGATGGACTTGTTCAAAAAATTTTATATCTAAGCTTGCATGGCACAATGGCAGCGCGTAGGATTGCAGATCCCGAGGTTACCGGTTCGAATCCGGTTGCAAGCTTTGATAATATTTTTTTTGTTTTACTACCCAAAGTCCAATAATTTTTTCCTTTTGGCATGTTTGATTTTGATAGAGTTTTTATTGACGAAGCTTGATGTTGGAGTATATTCTCGGAAATGCTGGGCAACTTCGTCTTAATATTTATTATCAATAAACGGAGATTTTGTCATCGTAATAAAAACTCTTCTATTAAATTAGAATTTTTCCCTCGTCAGTTTTTAAGTTATTCGTGGGTTCTTGTTTTATTTCAGTTTGAATTTATCTTGTCACTATTTAGTGACGCGTTTGGGACACTCAATTATTTTGGGAAAAAGTTACCCCCTCTAGTTTTTGTAGTTTAGTGAGAACGGTAATCGTCTGAGATCGTTGAGCACGGTCACTTAAATAAATAGATCAACTCGACAAGGAATTGGTTAATAATAATAATAGGAATCGTAATTAACTCGACTATAATATATATAACTAAACTGCTTGGAATAGTGGCTACTATAATTCGCGTTGCTTTTCAGCTCTCAGTGTTAAGTGGGAGAAGGAACTTGATAACTCTCCCATAAGGGTAGCAAACCAGTGTTCAACCTTCTACGCGGTGGCTAATAAATGTACATTTGCGGGACACGTTGTATTTCCGTGTACATTAAAAGTTTCTTTTGCTTTCTTTGTCTGCGTGTCTTGATTACGGAGCCACGGAGGTCAACACTTTTGTTGATCGCGAATTTCCATCACTAAGTTTAGTTGAGACTTGGTGCACACTATTTAATCAGTGCACCTAATTTATTTATTTAGTTTTCAACTAAATTTGTTCGTCAACATTTTCGATTATAACAAAAATATAAATTATCTTTGGTGCGCTCGTCGATCAGTTATTAACACTTGAAGCTCGATTTAGATTTTTTTATTTATTTAATCAGACTTCATATATTATGTCCATCTACAGAAATAAATGCTACACAAAAATACTTTTACAAGTAAACAAAATCCTGTTTAAAAAAATCAGAGGGTCAAGCCATTTATAATAGTTTTTGATTATTTTTTTCCCTCTCAAAGTTACCACTGGCCTTGCGTTAGGTACCCTTACTGCCGCCGACCACTTGACCTCTGGAATGGCCTAAGGTGCTGTCCGAAAAACAGCAGTTTCTTTCTGGATATGCAGACAACATCTGCATATATAATATATAATTTCGTTTGCGTGCGTTTTGTCGTTGGTGCTGGACAGTATAATTCTTCCCTACCGGGACGGCTGGGGGCTAGATGAGCGATCTGTGGTTCCCATATCTATTCCGATACCGGGCATTCCAGAAACGCTAAATACGCCAACTTCAGGTCTATATATACTTCACAACAACTTAGTCTTAATATTATGAATGAAAGGAGACTTTGACGATATAATGAAATTCCTTAATCTTTTAGTTTGCTCGTTGGAATTTTTGTTGATTCGTTGGGCTTTGTACTATGATGGGTACAATTGCAATTTATTGTGGAGTTGTTTAAATTTATACCTCATCTCAGTCAGGGGTCAATTTTTCTACATACCCGCATAGTTATAGTTTGTATCAAATCGGTAGGCCACTACAATCATGTCATTAATCAAATATTAATTGACTTCAAAAATAAACTACGAAAACAAGATTTGTTGGGTTTTTATGAAAAATTTGATTTTATTATACATTAAACTTGAAAATTCCCACCATGATTACCCAAACTCCGACTTGCAAAACAAAATTAAATCAAACCATTTGTAACGCCATGCAATAACCAATTGGTTGAATTTTTCTTAAATGTTGACTGTCTAGACAGTGAACGTGTTAGTATAAACATGACAATAGACTCATGGAGTACGACAAAAAAAAAAAAAAAAAAAAAAAACATGTACTTGCATTTTCAATTCCAGTTTTGATCATCACATTTCTCTTCTAGTAGTTATGTGGCTTGATTTGACTATTATGGCAATTAACCTTTTGTATTTAAAAAAACTTCAAAAAAAAATTGTGCTTGCTTACCCGCTTTGCTGGCTCATATTTGTAGTCTTTAAAAAGAGTTTGATACATTGATTTTCCATCATATGCCAATCTTGTACAGTACTCCTTGACCCGTGGCCTTTTATATAATATCGAGGCCAAAACGTTTGCATCCACACTGTTAAAAGTTGCATTGCATTTTTTGGCAGCAATCTCAACCATTAAGTTGAGCGATGTTTTGAACAGCAGAAAACTATTCAACTCCCGGCAGACTCTGTACGTGAATGGCTGCGGATTATTTTTGACCAGTTTCATCTTGGAATGCCACAACGGTGTCAATACAACGTCAAAATAATTTTTTTGAAACGAGCAATTGCCGTGCTCTAAAATTTTAAATATGCGATTCAAGTTTTCCTTGGTCGATATTCGTTTGGCATCTGTCTTTGCATTGCGATAATCTTCATATTCGCAATTCAAAATTTCCCATTCGCAATGAATTCTGAAAACGGCAATGTCATTATCTTGAGCAATTACCGGAGCAGGTATTTCAACTTTGGGACCTGCAAATGAAAATGCCCGGCGGTGCACATGCTGAATCAGTTCCAAAGGTTGGCTGTCATGGAACTTGTGACCTTTAAGTTTAAGCGACCGAAAGACAACCGGATTATAATCATTGTCAATGCGTTCTTCAATTGACGTTGTCAGCAAAACGTTCAATCGACAAAATACGAGTTGCTCGGGAGTAGGAAAAGCAGCAAATTGCCGAATATATGATTTGTCGTTTAGTTCACGACTAATCGTCTGCGTTTTTTTTTTTTCTTTTTGCAACAAGTAGATTGAATTTTCCTCGTTGGAACTGGGGATATCAGTTGTCGGATTTTCTGGAAAGGTTTCGTTTGAAACCTCATTTGTTTCCGCGTCTCCTAATTCAAACTGGCTGTCGCGTACAATGCTGTCTTGTAAATATTGACACCATTCTGGGATATTGTTTTGAGTAGGTTCCGGGATAGTCTGTTGAAGTTCAGGCGCTGGTGGACAAGGGGAATTTTGTCTGTTTTGTAAATCTTGTTGCCGATCGACAACGACTTCGACAATTTCCACTATGGCTTCAGTTTCTTTGTCGGCAAAGAATTGGTTGATGGCATTTGCCATGTTTTCGTCCGAATCCAAGGGCGAAGACCACGAGTTTGAATCATCCGAGTTTATAAATGGCTCGAAATCCATAAACTCTTCAAATGACGATATTGATGTACTTGTTAAAGAGTTATTCATGTTGGAAAGCAAGTTTTGCAGTTCTTGTTCAGCCATCGTGAGGTGATGTAATAAGGCACTTTCTTGAATTGTAAAAAAAACAACACATCATGTTGACACACGCTGAGCCTTTTATAAAAAATACAATAATAGTGTTTGTATTATGACTTGCTTTAAGCGAAAAGATCAACAGGAAAGGTTTTTTAATGTCCATTTTGGGTGAAAAGAGCGGCATGATTTTGAAAGTATCGTGATCCGGGAGAGGGGACTAAAAACAAGTATTATTAAAATGAAGATCTTTTGGCCTAAAGAGTGTTTTGGGCGAAATGATTAGCGTCCTATAATAAATGAAATGTACCTACCGTAATTCGAACAAATGATTGAAAAAAGTCTGGGGCAGTTAAGCATTTGCGCCGCACAGTTCGCGGCTTGAAATGATATAGGGTCAGGAAAGTTAGCGTTGTTTGCACGTGGTTCGTAGGCACAAGGATTTACGCGAGTCAAATGAAAACTTGTGAACAGAGATGATCACATGAATGGTCATTTGTGATAATAAGCCGATCATTTTGCTAGATTTGGATGTTAGAATTTAACGTATAAGTTAATTTAATAAAAACTAAATAACATTGTACTTGACTACATAGAGTTGGAATACGTAATTGATTTAGTTCACACGCGATGACTATTGGCTACGGAATACATCAATCGATCTTCATCACTAAACTTAGTTAACAGTTACGCCCGATATAGCCAGTGCATCAATAATTCAATATTTCTTCGCAGTCCACTTTTTGGGCTTATATTTAATAATGGTTGTCAATTTTGATAATGTTCAATTTTTATATTTTTAACAGTTTGCTACGTTTACTGGAGACTTTAAAACAAATTTTTCCATACGCATCTGTATCTATTGAAAGCAAAAAATGTAACAAGGCACAGTGCTTACAGCTTGTATGCCAGATCAGTTAGTTTTAATTGTGACGATGAAATGGACATATTTACAGAGAAAACGTTGCTTATATAATATAGTCACTATTCAACCCTGACCAGAGCCTAACCAATATCAACCGTACATCTCATGTGCGCTTGTTTACAAAACAGGTTCAATAATAACCCTGCGTAAATTAAAATAATTAATATTACAGCGTTAAGTCAAGTATTTTGTTATGCACAAAACATTTTTATTTAGTTTTTGTTGAGTTGTCCTACTTTTCATGTTGCCATGACTCAAGTTGCCGCTGTGTTAAACGGACCGAGGAATAAATTAAAATTATCAGGGGATTTCCGAAATCCGTGGCGCGCTTGTACAAGCTTAATTTCCTCACGTAACAAACTTTAAAATCGGTTAACGATAACGGATGCAAATCATCTGTTCTAATTAGGAACTTGCAAAATCTGACAGCTGTTGATCTTTTAGCCCAAAGCACTCTTTGAGCGAAAAGATCTTCACGTAATAATAAAAATAACTTCTTTTTCCCAGATTGAGGCAAAAGTTTTACAGTCATCTTACAAGGAAATTCCTTTTTCTTTTAAAACTATTCATTCAAAAAAAGAAAATTAGACTTGTAAAACAATATAAATATAAAGTATTCCAAAAGTTTTAACAGTAAATTTTTAGCAAAATTAAGCAAAAAAAGGTCAAAATTCTTCCATCGACATAAAATATGTCAAATGAAAACCATGAAAACGTATTGTTTGTTGCAAACGCGTTTGATAATGAAACATTATTTTCAATTCTTCCATTTGCCTCTAACGAGTTCGGTGATTTAAGCTTTGAAACCGCATTGTCATCTACATCACTTCCGTTCCCGTTGCCATTGGCATTGGCATTGTCATCCTCCTTCTCGTCATTATCATCACCGTTGTCGTCGTCGTCGTTATTGTCGTCGGCATCTTTAACGCCATTTAACTCAGCTCAATTGCGTACGGCAGAATCAGTTGCCACAAATGAAATTTTTAATGTTAATGTGCTAAATCAGACAGAGCAAAACACAACATCAACCACTACTACAACAAACGTTGGCAATGAATTGTGGTTATCTGAAGCTTGTTCACAATCTAATGAGATTAGTAGTGCTATTAATTGTTCAGATTCTGTATGGCAAACTTTTTATTTTTCAACCCAACAAGAGTCAGTTTCAAACAGAATTAGAGGTGAGTTTGAGCTAAACAATATGCCGAGCCCGACTGAACAGAACTTGACAACTCAACCGCCGTGTATAACGACGCTAACAACGACAACGACAATAAACCGCGAAAATTGTAATCAAAATAGGGACTGTTTGCAACTGTTAGTGCAGCAAGATATTGATAACAGACCCCCAACCCCGACCCCAATCCCGAAAATCACTGACAACAACCAAGAAGATGAAAATTATGAGACTGATGACGAGTCTATGAAAAAGTCATACATTAGGATATTCAACTCATTGCCCACACCTGAACAGATTCAGTATGATACAATTACAGAACAACTGACAACAAAATATGAAACAATATTTGACAATATATACGACCAGGCTAATGTTAGATCACTTCGGCTTCACTCGGCAAAGTTTAATGATTTGCAGCCGTATGAAATAATCGAGCATGTAAAAACTCGAGCTTTCACGTTTAAATCTGTCAAATTTGAAATTCCAGCACCATGTATTGCCTTGAAAGATGACATTACTGTATTCAGGATTCAATGCGAATGGTCAATCACCCCGGAAGAATACAAAACTTATTGCGATAGATGCAGGAACAAGAAAGATTCAAATGATTCTAACGAACAGCACAAGCGCAAGGGTGGACGTATATGCATTTTAAAAAATTTGCAACGAATATTTACAATTTTAAAATTGTCAACTTGCTCGTTTTTGTTAAATCATGTCGATATTGCGTTGACACCGTTATGGTACTCCAAAATGAAATTGGACAAAAACCATAAAAATCAACACGTGTACAGAGTAACGAGAGAACTGAACAGTTTCATTTTGTTTAAGACATCATTTAACGTGATGGTTGAAATTGCAGCAAAGAATTGTAACATGAAGTTCAACAGTGTCGACGTCAACGTTTTGGCGTCAATATTGTATAACAAGCAACCGTACATCAAACTCGTTTGTGTGGACCTTGCAAACGCAGGCAAGGAAATGTTTCTAACCATTTTTAAAGATTATAAATACGAGCCTGCAAAAAGAGCATGTAAAAAAACAAAAAAACTATGAGAACTAATTGTACTGGCACGTGATTCTATAATTGTAATGTCCCCACCGGCAGGTTAGGGTTGGGAGAATTAATAATATAATCTATTACATAAGTATATACAATACAGAGTTAGTTATAACAAGTAGACATTCTTATTACCAGCGCGCTCCAAGAAGACTGAACCGAAGTAGATAGTTGACGCTAAGGAGAGAAGAGCGGTATTAGGAAGTTGCCGCAGTTCCGGCATTATATAGTTACTGGGGTTAGGTTACTAGCCCTAACCTGGTGTTCTGACACTAATATAATTGACATATAATGCATTTAAGTTTATTTTCAATTAATGTTGTAGTTTTCCTCTTTCAGTATTTTTGTCCTCCATCAACCGTGGGGGTCACCCCGACCCCGACCCCTATAACTTGTAGTATAATGGTAGTCGCTTGCAGAATGAATGACATATCATGTGTGTGATGCAGTAAATTAACACGACTGGACAGCGCTGGAATAAATTAGGCTCAAAGAGTCCGACAATAATCTCTCTAGCAAAAAAAAAAAAAAAAAGAAGTGTTCCTAATTCATGATAATTTTTTTTTACTAATAATATGCTAAACTAAAACAAAGAGAACTTACGGTTTAATACAAAAAGTATTATTTTTCATTGTGCCATTCTATATAATAAGTGACTTGAGTTTTATGGCAGCATCTTTATAGCGCCACCTTTGTATTTCCAGCTTCCGAAAACTTGGAGCCAACTGCAGAGAAATTTAGCAGTGAGCATATAATTAATATGTCAAGCGAGACTGAACAGAATGCGGCCACCTAACCGGCAGTTTGCTTCTGACGATAAGAGCGATATGCCGCGAAGAATGAGATTCCATATATTAGATAGAAATCATTTGCAATCGTCGGTCCAACAAAAGGAAATCGATGGTAATCATGAAACACATACGGTTACATCTCGACCTTGCTTGTAATATATTTAGTACAAAACTACTAATGATTGGATGACGGAATACTATAAAAACGAACATCTAGTACGAAGTTTGATTGAGCTGATATATGGTCTCTTCGGCTTCGTAACCAGGTTTTAATGATTTAAAGCTATGTGATTTATTTCAAAGTTTCCTGATGGGTTTCAACTTTACTTGATACGTTGTCATCATCAAAATTTTAAATTCTCCAAGTTAACCGTGGTAATGGGGGTAGCAGTATTTGAGCGTCTGAAGAAGTAAAATTGCGGTGATGATTTTGGACTTGTTCTGTAAATATCAAAATACAACCTCAAATTTGCTGTTTTGGTTTCCATATAACTAGCTGGTCGAAAAAAAAAAGTGAATATATTAGCATCAATTTTTCGTGGAGAAAGTAAATTAACTTTAATTTTATAAGCTAATATATAGAAATGATAACTATTATGATAAGAATTTTGTTATTTTGTTATTTTTTGAATTTTTAAATTATTATAATACATTTAAACATTGATTTTTTTTATCCATTTTGACCATTCTTCTCCGCGGTTTCTGTTGCTGTTATTGATTCCTTGATAGGCGCAGTGTCGGTGGGAATTAATTCGTCAGAGTCGCGAGTCCGTGAATCAGAATTAACTTGATTGCCATCACCGTTATCATTTTGTTCCTGTTGTTTTTTATTCTTTTGTTCTTCTTTTTTATAATCAGTCTGTTTCACTTTAGTGGCATTAACAGCCGGTGTGGTGGTATCTGCTTGCATGTAAAACCCTTCCAAGCCATGGGCCGCCACGGATGCAAAGTTGTCCCTCCACAAGTCGGCCCTAGCCCTGCCGGCACGCAAGCCTCTCCATTCTGCACTACTAATCGCCTGTTTGACGTCATTCTTACCATCACCAGCTTGATCATCATCATTTACTTTCAGTTTCTTGGTAGCAGTGATGACCTGTAAACGGTATTTATCCGGCGCAGGCACGGCATGACGAGCCGGGCTGCGCAATAAAGTCGTACCGGTGGCGGTAGTATTTAACCGATGCAAGGCGGGCGTACCCAGCAAGAACCGGTAGGGTCTCTTTAACCCTCGCATACCAGTAATCGCTTGTGACGACTCCGATAACTCCTTGGCCAAAATTTGAGGCATTTCAATATCTCGCACGCCAGTGGCCTTCCACGATTGCCAAGCGTGGTCGCGAGTTACCACGGTGATGAGAGAGCGGATGAAATTTGCATCGAGGTCAATCGGGTGTTTGTTATTATTGTTGGATTTAGCTGATGGCTTTGGCGGGTTGACGATAGAGTCAAGGATTGACTTAAAAAATTTAGTTTGCTCTGTAGGTACCGAATTGGGAAAGGACAACACCACGTTTGATTGTGATTGGGGTCCATGTAATGGAGCCTTAGATGGTGGTGACGAGGACGAGTCGCGAGAATGATGGACGAGAAAATCTGCTAGCAGGTAAATTTGAATGTAAATAGTACGTCTGAATGACACGTCTCGCAATTCTAATTCGAACAAGCTTTGGTTTGTCAGCCACTTGGGCACGAACGTGGATGGAAATGACGTTGACGATGTAGTTGAGACAGTGCCAATGGAAGAATATTTTTGCAATTCAGCCAAGACAAGTTGCAAGTCTTGTTGTAATTGAATCAATCGTAACGGATAATGTAGCAAAGCGATAGGGTCGGCAAACACGGCTTGCAATTGCCAAAATTTAGCATACACTTCCGTTGTAGTAGCTGTGGCGTCGTCATCATCATCATCATCATTGTCATGATCATATTCGGTAATATTGTCAACATTAAATTCACCCTTTTGATTTAAGGCAGATTTTTCATTCATGGGGAACGCTTGAGACAAGAACGCAAGGACTTGACCGGAAAACTGAGGAGTTTGAATTTTGGATATCCTGCGCAGGATAGCATTGCAATAACGAATAAGGATTGAACCAGGTTGGCGAGAACCAATTAGCGTAATTGGAGCTAATTGTAATTGGCGAGATTGCAAAAAAGGCCAAAAAGACTGGCACCAATCAATGGCGTGCACATCGAGCACGTCTTCAATAAGCACATGCACGGGCACTAACGTGGTATGACCTAATGAAGCTAAGATAAGGGCCAAATCAAGCAAGTTTGAAATGGCATCGACAGATGATAATGATAATGATGACGACAGAGATAACACGACGGACTTGCCTGCGGTTTCGAACGCAGAAGCAAATGAAGAAGAGCGCAGGCTTGCAGATACAGATTCATGGAAAGTCTGAATGCGAGCGAGGAGATCATTAGATGCAACTAATGGAGTAGTGAGCACATCAGCACGGTCTGGCACTGCGGCTACGAGAGCTTGCAGATCGTTAACATGAGCCTGCCTGTCCATTGATGCTTGAAGCAATGCTTAACTTCTACATGCAATACAAGTCTCTGCAACGACTGCTACCAGGTTATATTTTATATTAAATTAGTTTTGCGTACAATACCCTTCGCTGACTTTAAGTTATGAGCATCGTTGCATCACTACAACTATATCGAACTGGATCAGTAACGCGCACAGTTTGAGATGGGCCTGCTATATCCGTTATACAAAACCGCCAGTGTGATATGGTCTAAAAATGCGATTCGAACCTACGTTCAAGTGTATATTATAGTGCTTGCGTCATTAATCGCGGTGGTCACATCGGTGGGCACGTACGTGGTCATATATCGAGCCTATGTGCCGCACGACCAGGTGACGGTGCCGATATATCTCAACTATGCAAAGTATTAATCATTATGGTGCATGATTTTTATAATAATGATGGACAATTATGGCTCACAAGTACAGGCCCAGGGCGGATCAGATCGAAGGCACGGGCATGGTTGAAATGGACGTAATGTCGACCGACACGGCGTACACGGTGCAAGTTGTGCTGGACGTGCCAGCCAGCCGGTATAACCAGGACCTGGGCAATTTTATGGTGTACATGGACATTATTCCAGCCTTACAGGCTGGCAAGAACGGTGACGCAGGGGCGGTGCGGTCAGCCCGACCAGCAATTGTGCCGTACGAGTCTGAGCTGCATCAAGCGCTAGAGACCGTGGTAACGTTCCCAGTGAGGGCACTAAGAAGCGGAGGAGATGGCCATGCCAAGCAAGTTCGGGTTACAATGGCTAGTGGCACGATTTTGAGTCACGGCGTAAGAGCGATCAGGGTGGGCTTGGGCCGGCGCGTGCACACGTACGGCGTGCGAGTGGAACTTGTGGCCGAGCTGGACGGCGTGCGGTACATGATGCGGCACCACTACATAGCCGGCTTCGTCGCCGGCGTGACGATGCTGTGGTTCGTTCAGATGACTGCAGCGGCGATTACATGGGCATCGGTAGTGGGCATCGGTAGTGGTAGTGGTAGTGGTAGTGGTAGTGGTAGTGGTAGTGGTAGTGGTAGTGGTAGTGGTAGTGGTAGTGGTAGTGACAGGAGCCATGGTATCAGTAGCCGTGGTCCCGGCGGTCGTGGTTTTACGACCGTGTCAGGTCAGAGCGAGGGTGGCAGCAAAGGCAAAGAGGCCAAGACTATGCGTAAACGAGTTGTATTGACAGAGAATGAAAGCAGGTCGTGAATGTTATGTAACTGCAACCTGGACGCCGCGGTCGTGCAGGTCACGACGGGCCGCTGCCACGTCGTGCACCAGGTCCTCGTAGGCGCTGACCCGGGTCTTGACCCTGCACACTGCCACTGCCAGCGACGCCAGTGCGTAAACGGCCACGCAGGCCACCGCCCATGCAGGCACCTGTGCCGTATTAGCAAAACAATGCATACTATTATTCTCGGGTGGTCATACCCACGGTAAATGAGCTTGCACCGTGGCCGACGTTTGCAGCCGGCCGGTCAGCATCAAGTAGTACACGACCACGGTAATGGCCACCTTGGCGATAGCGTTGGCTGCTTTGGTCATGACTAGGAGGGGTGAGAATCTCGCAGCAGGGGCAGGACAAATTCAAAGTGCAGCTTAATATATTTCAAGTCCCCGGCACGTGACATTACTGGGGCAGGGATATATAATAGTTTTGCTAAATAACCCCAAGCCCTCGACTCGAACTTGATCGTTGTTGCCCATGTCGTCCGTGCCAGCACCCATTGAGCGTGTGCTCGAACTTCGTCCGGTCTCGCTTGACTTTTTTCGGTCAGATCCTGACCAGCTCTACCAGCCACCGGGTGCCCGTGGCGTATTTGGCGGCACAGTTGTTGCCCAGGCCTTGACTGCGGCATGGAGGACCGTGGACGGTGACTCGTTCGCCCCGCATTCTATGCACTGCTACTTTATTCTGGCTGGCGATGCGTCTCTGGCTATAGACTACTCCGTCGTGCGGGTGCGTGATGGAAGGTCGTTTGTGACCCGCACTGTGCAGGCTTGCCAACGTGGCAAGTGTATCTTTACTACCACTGTATCTTTTCAAGTAGTCGGTGCAAGCTCTGGCAATGGCAATGGCAATGATAGTGATGGGGTTAAACACCAGATGCCATACCCCGGAGCAAATTTGCCTCAGCCTGACGAGGTCAAGGACTACGTTGATCAGGTGGCTGACCTGCATGCTCGGGGTGCAATCTCCAGGTACGAACTGGCCAATGCGGCAAACCTCAGGCTTCTACCAACCCAATCACGGCCTGTCGCGTCTACGTCATCTACGTCGTCGTCGTCGTCGTCGTCGTCGATAAAGAATCAAGTGTGGGTGAGGGCAAAAGGCAAGATTGCCGACCCTCGCGCTCACGCCACCGCGCTGGCATACTTGTCCGACGTGGCGCTACTGGGCACTGCCGCCAGGGTCAACCAAGTACCTGCTGACAACGTGGCCATGATGGTCTCGCTCGATCATGTTATCTATTTCCACCAACCATCGTTTAGAGCTGATGACTGGTTGCTCTACGTCATGCATTCGCCTTGGTCCGGCTCTGACCGGGCTTTGGTCTACGGTTCATTATATTCAGCATCTACCGGCGTCCTCGTGGCATCGGTCGTGCAAGAAGGAGTGCTAAGACTTAAAAGTAGACTGTAAACACATATCCAAGTATACACATGCAATACAAAAATAGAACACGTCTTGTCTTGTCTTGTCGCGTCACGTGCTCAGCAGTTTCCGGACATCAGCCGGCCCAATATGATGCATGATCTTGCCTGTCTTGCCCTCGTCGTTCTGCCAATGCAGCACCGGCACGTCAAACGCCTAAACCGCCATTTTCCAATTAGTAACTGCCAT
Source organism: Lipomyces japonicus (assembly GCF_038497905.1). NCBI lineage: Eukaryota > Fungi > Ascomycota > Lipomycetes > Lipomycetales > Lipomycetaceae > Lipomyces > Lipomyces japonicus. Next base: position 12,892 of record NW_027117902.1, read on the forward strand.
GCTATCCCCTAACTCTCACTCAGCCGTAACTCGCGGCACGCAAACGCACATATTTATCAAACCATTGCCTGTGGTTAGCATTGTCGATGTCCACTTCAGCGTACACAGGTTTAATCGCTGCATTTGATATCACAGTTGTCACTGCGCGCTTCGCCTCATCACATAGTCCGCACCCGGCTCGCGTAAACAACGTCAACTTGGCCGTCATGAATAATTGTCTGGTCAACCTCATTATGATGAACGGGTAAATTGAGCATCATCAACCTACTTCTTTTAATATTTACCACGCTTTCGCGCGTGGTGTTACCCGGATCATGTCGGGCGATTTGATGCTTCGGTTAAGAATGTCATTACCTCAATGACCAAGAAATGGACCAAGACGACCCCATGGTGGCGGCAATTGATCTGTCAGAGGACGACCGTGATGATGACGATGAGATGAATGATGCCGATCAAGATTTGGACGATGAAGATGATAATGTTGAACTTGAAGACGATAATGACGAGGAAGACAATGAGGACAATGAAGACAATGAAGACAATGAAGACAACAACAGCAACAGTAGCAACAGTAGCAACAACAATAACAGCAACAATAATAATTATAATAACAATAACAATAATGACAATAAAGATATTGAGGCAAAGTTGACTTCTGACATTTCAAATTCAACCGGATCAAAACCTGCCACTTTCTATTCATACACTCATTCCCGCACGTTTGACCATGCCAACCTAGCACCAGGCTTCATCACGGCGACCGGTTATGACATTGCCCCATACGTGGCAGCACCAATGTCTACCAGTGTGAATTGTGTTGACTTACCAATTTCAACCCGATGGCTATTTACTGGCGGCCAAGATGGGTTTATTCGCAAGTTTGATTTCTTTGCTTCATTAAATGGCAAGTTGCCCTTAACCGTTGCACAAAAGCATCCGTTCACGGATTCAATCACAAAAGCTGGCGTGCTTGTGTCTTACTGGGAAAATGAAGTCCCGCAGCAATCTTCTTCGGAACTGGCTGATATGCGCGTCTCCCCAGTGTACTCCCTTGCTGTTCACTCGCAATCTCTATGGCTTTTATCCGGTCTCGACGTATGTTGATTATCATTTATTTAAAACCATGCTAACGTTGCAATTTTATTTAGACAGGCGGAATCACATTGCAATCTATTAGGCAGGCAGAGGGCAAAATTCATGCTCATCTGCAAGCTCATGAATCCGCTGTTTCAGTGTTGCGACTTAATCATGATGAAACCGGCGTGCTAAGTGGGTCTTGGGACAAGCGAATTATTGATTGGGATTTGCAATCAGGTCAAGTTGTGCGCTCGTTTGAATCTAGTACCGGTCAGATCAGTGCCCTGGCCTGGCGTCCTCATGGTGGACATGCCATCACTCCGCTGCCGGTTCCGGCTACTAATACTGATGACAAGCGTGACTCCGGTGACGATGATTCAGCCAGCATGGGGAGTTTATTTGGTGATGATGACGATGATGACAACGAAAATAACGAGAATGCACGTGAACCTGTTTCTGAACCTGAAGCCAGAATTGACCTTGGACTTGAAAACTCCGCCAATATCGAAACCGAACAAGGTGCTGCTGATGATAGTTTCAACAGCAAACCTGCGGTCTCAATCAATGAATTTGTTTCTGCTTCAATCGATGGCAAGGCCAAAGTCTGGGACATGCGAGCCCGTGAACCGGTTGCTAATATCACGTTAAAACCCGGCGTGCCACCATGGGCCATGAGCGTATGTCCAAGCTGAATATTTACATGGGTATATCTAAAACCTGCTAACCTTGCTAGACTTGTTGGTCGTTGGATGGTAATCACGTCTACATTGGTAGACGAAACGGTACGTTCGATGAATATTCCGTGCATAATCTAAACATGCCTGCCCGGTCAATCAAACTACCCGCCGGATCAGGTCCGGTCAGTTGCGTGACGCCCATGCCAAATGGGCGACATCTGGTCTGCGCATCATATGATAATATTAGACTATATGACTTGCAGGCGTCGACGTCTTTATCTGCCGCTGCTGTTACGTCATCCTCATTCTTAACCTCAACTCCAGCCTCAGTATCTTCTACAGTGCCGTTCTTAATTGTGCCCGGTCATCATGGCGGTACTGTGTCGGACGTTATTGTGGACCAATCATGCCGGTTCATGATAACAGCCGGCGGCAACCGCGGCTGGGAAGGGTCACCTACAGATGTAATCTTGATGTACGAAATTGAAGTCATGCAATAACATTTAAATTTCCCTTATCTATAATGCTACCTGCTGCTGCTGTTGCTGCTGTTGCTGTGCAAGCCGTTCTTGATGCCGTTTCTTAATGCGGGCTTCGTTTTCTACAAATACTCGAATACCCACGTCCACTCCTTGCCAGGCTGCTTCCTCTTCCTTCCTCTCTGCCTGCCGTTGCCAATCTTCATCACTACCACTACCACTACCACTACCAGCAACTTTCACCTGATCTTTATGCGGAGCTGGTCCGAAATCTGCCGGCCAAAGATCAAGCCTGTCAGCCTTAACCAGCGCATTAATCGCTGCTCGTTTCTTAACCTGCCAATCTTGCACGTCGTCCTTAAACCCTTCCCACACGCAATTCACGCACCCACTCATGCAACAATTATCTGGTTCAATCGGTCGTGGTGGCACTTTAACTCCCAAAATTGTTCGATATTGAGATTCCAGTTGTCGTTGTCGTTCTGGACCGGTCAGGCGGGAACCAAACACGATGCGCGCCCGTTCCTGAGCGGTTGGTTCTCGAATTTTTAGTTCGTGTTGTTGCTGTCGGAAATAGTGCTGGCCCGTGGGATTATTCGTTTTATTATCATGGTATGGTATTTTACTCACTATACGTTTTCTTATCGTTAGTTTAAACCTATAAACAAAGTATATCTCTTATACACACGGTCGTAGAACAGATAAGGATTCTTGCAGTGCACAGATCCGGCATGAAATTTTCGCACATGACTTGCCCCCATTATTGTCAGATTTAATTGTAGTCCATAACAAGTATTACTCACATCCTGTTTGTCCGTATTATCATCATTGACTCAAGAGATGTATATCCTACCAATGGAATAAAAACAACAATCGTGTTTTTCTTTATTGCAAGTTGACATGTAATCTATTTATCTGTAGTTGGATGCGGTCGCCGCACATCCCGTTAAAGGTCACGTGATTGATGTTGAAACCTTGAAAGCAAGCAGAATGAAATGTGTAGTTTACAGGCTTCATTGGCTGAATAGTTGCATACAGAAAACGGGTTCTAGTAACGGAAACAAAAAATGGCTCCCAGGAAAAATGTTAAGCCGCCAGATTTAGGTCTTAAGCGAGATGAAGGACGGTTGAAAACTACCAGTTTTGTTCAAGCGCAGGCGATTAATCAAAAAAATTATTACACGTATGTAAACTATGGTGAATTTATTTTTTTCTTTAAATGTAACTAATGTGATGAATTAACATGCGGTGTTAATAGAGAATACTTAAAACGAGACGATCAAGCGATTGTTTTACGGCAGGTTGCTGAGGATTTTGCCAGGGTTAAGGAACAGCAGCAACAACAACAAAAACAACAACAAAAACCGGCTACCGTGGACGGTAAACATGATGACGAAATGGACATTGATGATGATGAACAACAGGTACTACGCATGCTAAAAGATTTTAAAGAATAGTTATTAACCAAGGCTAAATAAAAGGAGGAGGCGAAGATAATTGTTATTCATCATGGGTCGAGAAATATTCGCATCGGCCTTGGTTCAGATGCGTATGCAAAAACCGTGCCAGCCGTGATTGCTCACCGGATCGACAACGAAAATGAGAATGATAGCAATGATAATGATAATAATGATGATAATGATAATAATAATAATAATGATCAATTTGAACGTGTTTATAAAATCATGCAGGCAGATTTTAAAGAACGCATGAGGTTTTACAAGCGGCGGATTCCATCAAATTCACATGAATCCGTTACGTCGTTCAACAAGCGAGTGATACCTGAAGAAATACCTGATCATAATGATCCGTACCGGATCGAATGGACCGACGTGAACTTACAAACCCCCCGGGCGCCTAAATTTTTTATAGGTGACCAGGCACTCAAGATCCCGGCTGATTCACGACCGAGATACAAATTATCATGGCCAATTCTGCATGGATTTTTCAACGAGCAAGATTATGGCACCAGGCAAGCCATGCTTGATGATTTGGCACTTATTTTCCAATATGCAATTAAGCAACAACTCGGCATTTCATCGGCCCAAACCTTGGCCCAATACTCCGTCGTGTTAGTGATTGCAGATTTGTACGATAAGGCTCAAGTAGCTGAATTAATCGAATTATGGTTCAGGGATTTATCCGTGTCCCGCGTATGCGTGTTGCAAGAATCAGTGGCTGCCGCGTTCGGCGCCGGCATTTCTTCCGCTTGCGTGGTTGATATTGGAGCCCAAAAGACGGCAATCACATGCGTAGATGAGGGGCTGTGCGTGACAGATTCAAGAGTTAATTTACCTTATGGCGGTGATGATATTACTGCGTTGCTGGCAAAGTTACTGACGCAGTCAAATTTCCCCTATACTGAGTTGGATCTAAACAAGCGCTATTACGATTGGGCCTTGATGGAAGACATCAAGAGCAAATTCGTAACCACGAATGATGCCGAAATCACTGTGCAATTGTATAATTTCTATCAACGAGCTCCAGGAAGTCCCACTCACAAGTATTCGTTTAAAACGTTTGATGAAGTCATACTGGCCCCCATGGCATATTTTTTCCCCGACATTTTTGAAAATATTTCCAAACGACTTTGGCACCGGCATCAATTATTTGAAAGGTCGGTCGATTTGTACGATGGCACATTTAATGATCCTTATGTGAGTATTCAAAAATGTTTAATTCTATAGTCATTTTATTTCGGCACTAACTTTTCTGGGGGGGCGGGGGTGTGAACAGTCCGAAGCACAGGTCAACTTGTACGCGCAGTATGCTGATTCGACGATTTTACAACCAGCAGGCGTTTCAACGCCAAAGCCGTCAAAATTATTAGTTTCTGCTGCTTCGGTCGCGGCAGATGACACGCCGACATCGTCAGTTGCGGGCACACCAGTTCCGGATTTTGCGCCGACGATTACGCATACGGCGGCAGCCGTAACCGCCACAACGACTGGCCTGGGATCTTTGACCGGCAACGCAGCGTCACGAGCTGCAGCTGGTCCGACACCACAAACCTTAACCTTGGGACTTTTAGACACGCGGACCGTAATTGCTGCTCCGCTGGACCAAGCCATTATTGAATCAATATGGCAAACCACGAAGCAGGATGAAGGCAAGGCGAAGAGGTTATTTGAAAACATCATGCTTGTCGGTGGCGGTGCCGCTAGTATTCCGGCATTTAATAAATTATTAGAAGATCGTATCCGCATGTGGGCTGGTGATAAGTTTGGTCGCGGTGTTAACGGTAGCGGCGGGAATGTGCCTAACGTGGCGGTGATGCCCACGCCAAGAGATATGGATCCAACCATGTTGGCATGGAAAGGGGCAGCGGTTTTTGTCAAGTTAAAAATTGCCGCCGAGATGTGGATTGGGGTCAAGGATTGGGATTTACTGGGCAGTCGCACGTTGCAATACAAATGTTTGTTTGCATATTGAAAAGAAGAATGTACTATATTATTGTAATCAAATTATTCATGAATTCGTATGGCTGAAAAGTTAAACTAACTTCATTGCGCTCAAAAAAAAAAAAAAAAAAATTTTTGAAACTTCAGGTTGAACCTATGTTGTGAAGTAATGCAGAATGTATATTGATTGATTGATTGATTCTGTTTAATTGACGCAATATAATTAACTATAGGATTATTATATGTGTGTCACATGCAACACATCAGTGCGCAAATGTTTAGATACTCATGGCTGTTGTCAAACTACAAGATTATATATGCAACAAATTCAAGTAATGACTGAATCGATACATATTTTGGGTTCAGCTCGAGTTTGGTTAATGGTTGCCTTAGATGCCAAACACCGCGACTTACGTGCAAACCTTTAAGCTAGTTATTTCAATGTATTTCCTCTAAAAGTTTCACTTCACACATCTCATAGTCCTCAATGAATTCATCTCAAAAGACTCATGTACAAAATTCTTCCATCCCATCATCGCCCGCAGATCAACATTTTGACCACAAACTTTGGGAACTAACCCCGTGAGTTCAATACACCATCACCAGTGTCGAAAATTTCTTCAGTAAAATAGGATAGCAGACCATTTTAAAGCCGTCAACTCATACAAGGAATTGCACAGATACCCCCCAGTACTGCAAAGATCTCCAGCCATATACACCACAGCCGTGACCCGCGTTTTCCAAATACAGTCATTCAGCTTTCCTATTGAATATCGCAATCACCGACTCAGATTCATAACTAGCCTTTTTTTTCTTTTTTGATTTTTTTTGATTTTTTTTGATTTTTTTCTTCAATAAAAATATAATAATGCATTCTGCTATAACTTCACTACCGAGTCGGTACCAATTTAAACCCGGTCATGAATATACCTCTGCTATAATACAATCATGACTTGGTATCGTTTAAGGTATAGTTTGCGGAAAATCTGAAGTATAAATCATGATATAGAAAACGTAATAATAAACTAAACATTCGGCAATTTTGGTGTATGTGCCGGCTAATATATAAACGCAAAAATATCCATAGTCGATTTGACAATTTTTCTCGTAATACATCATTGTGAACTTATGGTCAAGTTCCCTGTTCTGATTAGTTAAAAATTAGTGCATTCATCCCATTTTTAGGCACCTTATACTCCACACTGATCAGTAAATCAGATAACAACCCGTTCAAACGCTGGCATGTTTATCATCATTTGGGCATCCTCCAAGCACCAATAACCAAGAATCGATTTCTTGCATATCCACGTTGATGTGTGAACCCTCCCCCCGAAGGCACTTCAACTTTCAGCAATATGCGCCATGTACTAATAATGAAACACGTTAATGTCCCTTCAATCAACCGTCACCAAAACATGCACGACTGACTAGTGTATAGCTCAAGATATTTCACTGATCATTGCTCACACAGCCAATGTCGACGTGTGAACCCTCCCCCCGAAGGCACGCCAACTAAAATAGCTGTGCGACAAGATCTCCATCATGATGTGCGGAACACGCTAAATACACGGTCTCATCGCCAGAGTCACTTCGGCTAATTCAGACCAAAACGTGCTCTAGATTGTTGATTGACTTAGATGCGTCCATCATTGGTAGACGCACGCAATGCACGCCGTGTCACGCTGATTTGTTCTCGCGGTGGTTTCCTCTAAATTGTACAATTCGTGATTCATAAGTATCCTTACTGTCTAATTACTGAATTTGCTCTATAATAACCCCTACTCTTGTTAGAATACTTCATTTTGTTAAAAACTTTTTAATTACCTTCAAAAAACATTCTGTTCTTCGAACAGCAACACTCCAAGCGACATTATGTCTATTCCATCAGTATATACCTATTCTTCATATGCCGATTGCTGCACATCCAGGTTGACGCGAGAACCCTCCCCCCGAAGGCACGCCAACTTTCAGCAATGTACGCCATTTCTTGTATGACCAAATAGGCTATGCTTAGTAGACCACGCGGCCGGCATCACTTCGACCGACCGTCACCAAAATGTGCTTGTTTTACGCGCTGATACTTTTAATCTTGAGTAAGAAAACAAAATCGATAACTGAGATCGCCCATGTTCGCCAACGTGTGAACCCTCCCCCCGAAGGCACGTCAGCTACCAACAATATGCGCCATACCTCATCGTGATGTACCGAACACATTTGTACCTGACCGAGGTCACCATGCATTACTTCGGTTTACCGTGATCAAAACATGCTCTGCTTGTACATCAGTACTTTGACCATGATACGACTATTGTTCATTCTTATCATTTATACATTTTTATTGCGCGCACCCCAAAAATACATTGGATACCCGGTCTCATGCCGAAGCAACTTCGATTGATCGAAACCGCAGCATGCCCTGTCTGTAGCTAGAATATCCGATCCAATAATGGTAATTAATTCCAAAGGGAAAATCATGCCAAATTAAGGCATATCGACAGAGTTTTGAGAGTAAAAATTAAAGAGTAACCTCAAAGTTTTCTAACAGGTCAGCTGTCACAAAAAAAATAAAATTTTCAACTCACCCTTTTTCAAGTAACACCGTCCACAAACAATATTACGTAGTACGTTTCCATCAGACCATGCATCGGACATCCAAACATAAAAATTTCTCACACGGAAAACCTTATCACAAAGTAAAATCATGACCATATCATTTCTTGCAACTGGAGCCATAATCGCGCACAATTTTGAACAATGTGCGTAAAAAATATGTACCTGGGATCCAAAAATATATGGAATCCACAACGGAAAAACTACAAATATGAATCTAAAGAAATAACAGAAACCAAGGTACCAAAATTTCATTACGTCGATCGCTAAGCTCGCCGCTAGATATTTCTTGCACACAACTGTCAACAATGAGTTTTTTTATCCACACTCATACTTTGATCTTGAAACAGAATCGATCATGATGAATCTAACGTTCAAGTTCGTCACTGGAGAAATCTCGCATATTCAACATCAACGTGTGAACCCTCCCCCCGAAGGCACGTCCGACTACCCGCCATATATGCGATAACTCGTTATGATGCGCAAAACAGTTTTGTAAAGAATACGGCACCGTGTGTTACTTCACTTGCCGCATCCAACACGTTGCATTGACTGCATGTCAATCTTCGATCTTGCTGCTTAAGATCATCACTGGTAATTTGTCGCACAGCCAATGTCAACGTGTTAACCTCTCTACCAAACAATATGTGCAATAAATCAACTTAATGCAGAAATACGTTCATACCTGGTCACAGTCACCGTACATAACTTCGGCTTGCCGTGACCAAAACGTGCATTGCTGTTTTCTGTGTGCCGTATAAATAAAATACAAGTTGAAAGAGTAAGAGCAAGCTTCAAACCGATTATGTGTTACAGATTGTGCACCAATGACGTTTATGAACTATGATTTTCGTTAACCATTTGTTCAAATAAAAATAAACGCAAAACATACCTTAACTTTGGAATTCTGCGTTAAAAATATACACGTCAAACCCTCCCACCCTCCGATTCATGAAATTCAGTGCATACTTTAGTATTATGTAGATTGGCCGGCTTATATTTGACGGCCCTCCCTGAACATTAGGCAAGATCTGTAGCGGATAGTGAGTTATCTCAGTCACGGCGCCGTCGTTACTTCGGCAAACCGTGACTAAAACTTGTCTTTCCGCCTGCTACGCGCTTGACGACCAAATTCAAGTCAACGTAGCAGCATAAAATTGATTACTTTGACACGGCGCCGTCATCACCTAGGCAAACCGTGTC